>NC_063191.1:1009444-1031944 GCF_017589495.1 Alosa alosa
TATCCCCCTCTCTCCTCCTCTCTCTCTCTTTTTCCTTCTTCTCTCTCATCTCTCTCTCCCTGATCCTTTCTTCCTCTCCTCTTTCTCTCTCTCTCCTTCTCTCCTCTCTTTCTCCTCCTCCACTCCTCTCTCTCTCCCTCTTCCTCCTCTCTCTCTACTCCTCCTCCTCCCCTTCTCTCCACCTCCTCTCCTCTCTCTCCCTCTCTTCCTTTCCTCCTCCTTCACTCCTCTCTCTCTCCTCCTCCACTCCTCTTTCTCTCCCCTCTCCTCCTCCTCTCTCTCTCTTAGCCATGATGCTGCTGAAGCGTTCTCGTGCCCCAGTGTTCAAAGCTGACCGGCCCTTCCTCTTCCTCTTACGCCACCTCAACACAGGTAAACAAACAAACAAACAAACAAACAAAAACTCATAAACACAAACAGAAACCAGAATCACAACCCCACGACACATAAACCACAAACACAATATGGAATCAGAATGAAATTATAACATGAAATGTTATCTTTATCTAAGTTGTAATCATGAAATAAGTGAACATAGCGGTCATTTCTCTCTGTCGTGTGTGTGTTTCTGTCCAGGATCCATCCTCTTCATGGGCCGCGTCCTAAATCCAGCTGAGCACCCACTATGAGCCACACACACACACACACTTGTACATATTTGTAAATATTATTTTATATTGTACTATTTCAGCCATGAACATACACAAAAATACACTAAAATAATGTACAGAGCTGTAAATATAACTTTACTATTTAGCATTACCGTAATGTAAACCATGTGAACATATTAGCATTACTGTAATGTAAACCATGTGAACATGTTAGCATTAGCATTACCATAATGTAAACCATGACAACATGTTAGCATTAGCATTACCATAATGTAAACAATGTGAACATGTTAGCATTAGCATTACCATAATGTAAACCATGTGAACATATTAGCATTACTGTAATGTAAACTATCTGAACATGTTAACATTAGCATTACCGTAATGTAAACCATGTGAACATATTTGTGTACATATTTGTGTAAATATTTTAATAAAGATCACAGTTTTGTACACGTTTAAGGGTTGGTCCATTTTTACCTGCCCTACTCTGTCATTCATATTGGATAACGTGCACCTGACTAACTAAACCAGTCTGTCTCAAATGGCATTACACACATGCACGAACACACACACACACACTCATTAATTAATAGGGGTAGCCGCCAGGGTTTAAAAAGAATGAATTGGATTTGTACATCAAAATTTCAAAAGGCCATGGCTTGCAAGTGGTCAGAGATAAAGTCCTACTGTAAATGTGAAAATCATTTAGTATGAACAGAAGTTTATGAAGGGGGTAAATTTACTCATCTAATTTGCATATTATGACGTCATTGGATGGTAACCACCGTGAATTATGCACATTTCAGTAAATACTAGATGTTGAACATATTTGAGCAGTTTTACTTTCTTTTTTTGTCATTTCACCGACATAACAAATGAACAGGAATACAGTCACATGTAAACCAACAATAGTAAACTATTACTATAACCACAAACCCTATGCTACTATACAATAAAGTAACCTGGTCAAATCAGTTCCATATCGCGGGTGACTTTGTAGTTCTTCAGAGCCCTATTTTTACAACCCCTGCTGTCTATACCACGTCCATTACGGACACTATCATCACTATTGTCACTGGCACCTCCAGCTATGTTGGGCAGAGGGTCGAAATAAGCATGGTATGCTTAGTGGACACTGTCGCAAAGACGTACCTCCTTTCACAGACACCCCGTGACTATCAGTCAATAGACGATCGATCATATTCTCCAAAAGGCAGATATTCTCCTTCAGAATCAGAATAGGTGAATAACAGATCCGAGACTTCATCACAAGTGATTTTTTTTCAACATTTGGTGTATTTCTGCTTCAATTTGTGCAAAACTATGGCCCGCATCGCTTCCGCGTTATGGAGGAAATGCACGTCTTCTTCGTGTGTTTCTCGCGTGTTTTTCGAATGCTTCCTGAAAACTTAAAAAAAAAAAGGTTGAGCTTGAATCGAAGCTCTGGGTGTCTGCCAACTAGTGGTCAAGAGTACAAATGAGATTTTACACTGTCCTCGCGTCTATCGTCTGTTTTATTCAGTAATGACGCTTGTCGCAATATTGCGACATGGGCGGTTAGAGGGTTAACCCCTATAATTAATTGCTCTCCAGTGAGCTTAATGACTTAAAGACTGGGAGACAAGCTCTTGCAGATGGGTGTGGACGCTCACCTGGTAACCTGGATTACAGACTACCTGACCGAGCGACCACAGTTTGTCAGACTGAAGAACTGTCTCTCACTGTGATCAGCAGCACCGGAGCGCCACAGGGAACTGTGCTCTCCAGTCCTGTTCACCCTGTACACATCTGACTTCTGCTACAACACCCAGTCATGCCACATGCAGAAGTTTTCTGATGATACTGCAATTGTGGGGTGTATCAGGGATGAGCAAGAGGAGGAGTACAGGAGCCTGGTGGAGTACTTTGTGCAGTGGTGCAAACTAAATCACCTTCAACTAAACACTTCAAAGACCAAGGAGATGGTGGTGGATTTCCGCAGGTCTAAGCCCACTCTGTTACCAGTCTCCATTGATGGGGTCAATGTGGAAGTGGTAAGCACCTACAAGTATCTGGGTCTCCACCTGGACAATAAACTGGACTAGTCAGCCAACACTGATGCACTCTACAAGAAAGGACAGAGCAGGCTATACTTCCTGAGGAGGCTGCGGTCCTTCAATGTGTGCAGCAAGCTCCTCAGGATGTTCTACCAGTCTGTTGTGGCCAGCGTCCTCTTCTATGCAGTGGTATGCTGGGGAGGAAGCACAAAGAAGAAGGATGCTGGGCGACTTGACAGGCTGGTAAGGAAGGCTGGCTCTGTAGTGGGAGCTGAACTGGAGTGCATCACTTCAATATCTGACAAAAGGACCCTGAACAAACTGATCAACATCTTGGACAATGAATGCCATCCACTCTACAGCACTATTAAAAAGCAAAAGAGCTTGATCAGCTGGAGACTTCGCTCACTGCCATGCACAACTGAAAGGCTGAGGAAGTCTTTTGTCCCCAGGGCCATTGAACTGTTCAATGCTTCACTTAAGGGGAGAGGAGAGATCGACTTCTCTGCTTAGTCTGTCTGCATCTCCACTTTCTCCATGTTTGAGTACTGACTGCCCACTACTGCTTTACCACTGTTTTACTAATGTCCACAGCCTAATGTTTTTACTACTGTTTTCCTGCTAAACTGTTTTTCATGCTATATTAGCACACATGATCAATGGCTTCTGCTACAATACTGAATGGCTGTAACCCTATTACCTCAACCTGTTCTTGCACTGACAGAGTTTTTTTTATAGTTTTTTATATTACCTTGTCTACATTATACTTTACTCTCCTATTTGTCCATATTATTTATGCTGGTCTCTAGACCTTACTCTTGCACTGTTGCGCTGTTGGACTAATGTTGGACTACTTTTTGCACCTTCACCATGACACTCACTCTCTTGAGCACCTTACCATACACACAGAACTACAGGACTACTGTTGGTCTACTTTTGCTCCTTCACCATGACACTCACTCTCTTGAGCACCTTACCATACACACAGAACTACAGGCCCTGTCACTACAAGTGTCTCATGCTTGATCACCCTCAAGCACACTGGATTTTTTACATTTACTTTATATAGCATATTTAGTATTTAGTTTTGTTAGTTTTTCCTATCTCCTACTGTCTCTATTGTACAGTGGAGTTTGGTTATATGTTTATACTTATATTTACCATTTCTGCTGTAAGTGCATGTTGTGTGTGATGTCTGTATGCTACTGAGACCCCCTGAATTTCCCCATGGGGATCAATAAAGTATCTATCTATCTAACTTGGGATTGCACTACACTACTACTGCACTACACTACTACTGCTACACTACACTAAACTACTACTACACTACACTACTACTGCACTAAACTACTACTACACTACACTACTACTGCACTAAACTACTACTGCACTACACTACTACTACTACACTACACTACTACTGCACTACACTGCTACTGCACTACACTACTACTGCTACACTACTACTACACTACACTGCTACTGCACTAAACTACTACTGCACTACACTACTACTGCTACACTACTACTACACTACACTGCTACTGCACTACACTACTACTGCACTACACTACTACTGCACTACACTACTACTACTACTGCACTACACTACTACTGCTACACTACACTACTACTGCACTACACTACTACACTACACTACTACTGCACTACACTACTACTGCACTACACTACTACACTACACTACTACTGCACTACACTACTACTGCATTAAACTACTACTGCACTACACTACTACACTACACTACTACTGCACTACCCTACACTACTGCACTAAACTGCTACTGCACTAAAGCTAAAGTTTTGAGATGGGGCAGAATTACAGCTTAAGTATAGTGTAAGTATACTCTTTTGATCCCTTGAGGGAAATTTGATCTCTGCATTTATCCTAATCCGTGAATTAGTGAAACACACTCAGCACACAGTGAGGTGAAGCACACACTAATCCCGGCGCAGTGAGCTGCCTGCTACAACAGCAGCGCTGTGAGGGGTTAGGTGCCTTGCTCAAGGGCACTTCAGCCGTGCCTACTGGTCGAGTTCAAACCGGCAACCCTCCGGTAACAAGTCCGAAGCGCTAACCAGTAGGCCACGGCTGCCCCCCAAAAATGTTGAGATGGGGCAGAATTATGTTTCAGTGTTGAGATGGGGCAGAATTACAGTTTATGTGTTGAGATGGGGCAGGATTACAGTATGCTTAAAGGTGCCATGTGTAAGAATTGAGGTAAAAATATCCAAAAAATGAGCTACACGCATCAAAAGAATGAGAAGAAATAAGGGCGATGATGTCATTAAAAAAATGACAAGGTATAGTGCTGCAGATATATCAACCTGAATTAGCATGCTAAATTACTAGCCACAGCCCGACAGGTGTCATAATACCAGTTTCGCCATGGGAGGCAGTATCTGGGCAACATAACCCGCCAGCCAAACTGCAAGACACGTTTCCGGTTGTTACTCTAGGGTCGACCATCTTACTTTCTGGAGGTATACTGCCCCCATTTTTTATGAAATGTGGAGTATGAAATAATTTTTCGGCAGACATTACACATGGCACCTTTAAGTGTTGTGGGGCAGAATTACAGTATGCTTAAGTGTTGTGGGGCAGGATTACAGCTAAAGTACTGTGGGGCAGAATTATGCTTCAGTGTTGAGATGGGGCAGAATTATGCTTTAGTGTTTAGATGGGGCAGAATTATGTTTCAGTGTTGAGGGGCAGAATTATGTTTCAGTGTTGAGATGGGGCAGAATTATGTTTCAGTGTTGAGGGGCAGAATTATGTTTCAGTGTTGAGATGGGGCTTCAGTGTTGTTTAAATGACCTTAGGGGCGGAGCCAGAGGGATGGCTGCGGGTGGCACAGGCCACCCTTGAGATGCGACTGGCCACCCCAGGTGCCACCCCAAAACCTAGTCTATTGGCCATTAACATGGTCTAAGGCGGGACCTTTCTTGATGCACTTGCAGCATGCTAGTTTGAAGTGCCAGAAATGTAAATGGAAAACACGCTAGGCTACTTATTGTTTTTTAGCATGTGAGTTTACAGTAGGCCTACATGCTACTGCTATTTACCTATCCCATATGCAGTGTTGGGAACGTAACTTTAAAAAAGTAATTAGTTATAGTTACTCACTACTTGTTCCAAAAAGTAACTGAGTTAGTAACTGAATTACTCTTTGATAAGAGTAACTCGTTACCAGGGAAAGTAACTATTTGCGTTACTGTTGCTATATGTCAAAGAATTTGGATTTTTTGAGCAGTTTTGAGCAGCCAGTAGAAATTAGTAGAACAGACAGGTGTTTGTAGGCTACATAACTTTCGATATTTATTAGATAGATAGATAGATAGATAGATAGATAGATACTTTATTGATCCCCAAGGGTAAATTCAAGATTTCACATCGACAGACCTACGGTTGACTTCAGCCTGTGTCATATGTTTTTGTTGTGAGGTAGAAAGATCTAGCTTTTGCTGCTTGGAGGACTTTGCTCCGAGTCCTTCTTTGCTAGTGGATGGCGAGCTAATCATCTGTGGTGGAGGTATCGGTGTTTTTGGCCACTAGATGCGTGTGTGAGTCTGAGATGCTTCATTAAATTAGAGTTGCTTACAACGGATGTCGACAAAGTCTTCGCTCCTGGACATAATGTACACATTACATGCACGTTCTTGCCTTGATGAATTTGAATTCATATTTCCATATCCTTATATCTCCACCTTGAAAATGCCAACTTTTCGGATTGCTCCTGACCTCTGCTGTTTCGGCGAATCTCTATTTAAGCTATTGCGTGTGTGTGTGTGGCACGTGTGCTGGCAAGTGTGTAAAAACACTGGCTCTGATTGGCTATCATGAAACATGACTCTGCCTTAGCTAATCATAATCGCTTACGTCGTTATTAACCCACCTCCTCACTAGCTGTGAGCCAGGGTGCGTTCGGATTAGGCCTACAGTTTATTCAATCAATGCATAGTAATGCACCGCATTTAACGTCCAGTAACGTTAACGGCGTTGTAACAACGGGAAAAGTAATTAGTTAGATTACCCCGTTAGTGAAAAATAACGTCGTTACCTAACGCCGTTCTTTTAAACAGCGTTATTCCAAACACTGCCCATATGTTAGAGTATGGTCTTTGTCCTTCAGTTTATGAGTATGGTGTTTGGTGCATGGTTGCCCTGTGTATGTATTTGTGCTAATTTAACATCTTGAGCCTGTTTCTGTTTATCTGGATGTTTTGTCTCATGCCACCCTTGAATTAGTCAGTGCCTCACTACTTTGAACACTACTGTAGGAGGAAAGGCACCAGAGTGTTTTACAGTAGCAGAGGAGTTGGCCATCGCAAATAATAGTGGAAGGCCGTAGTAGTACAGGTTAATTGGGAAGTTAGGCCACACAGGTTACCATCTACTTTCTACGGATTTACTGGCTACCGATTATATCTCGTGAACAAACTCTTGCATAAACTGTTGTTGCTCGAGGCTTTGGATTATCGGACTCTATAACCTTGATCGCCAAACTTTTCTGTCAAACGTTAACGTTAAACGTTAAGCCAGTATCAAGGGCTGCAAATAATACCGGGCCAAGGAAACGATATCTGGAAGAAAGCATCACATTCCTTCTAACGTCTCTCAAAACTAGTGACTCAATATAAAAGTGAGATCTTCTCAGATTACTTACCCGCTACCTGTGTTCGAAAGTTATCAAGGAACTGCACGATATCGCTGTTGCTAGCCAACTAGCAAACAAACGTTTAAAAACAGTTGACACCGGGCGAGCCCTCGCGACACGATGCCTCCCCTCAGCTGTGCACCAGGCTGCGACTCATGCGTCCTTCTCAGCTAAAAGATAGTGGAACTTCGAAGCCAGAATAGCGACCCTCCATCAGATTGAGAAGGATGAACAGTTCCTCGACACCATTCTCTCCGTAAAATAACGTTACCTCTCTTACACACACAAAATGCCAGATGCCCTGATTTCACTCTGTCCTCCAATACTTTAACCATGCCATGCACTAATGCAACTTCTGTCCCTGTTGCCTCTCCCCGGCCTCTGCTGAGAACCAAGCCTGCTCTGCTGGCCAGCTCCACTCCACACCAGCCTGAGCCATGGCGTAGAAGCAAGCATCACAAGCACGGCAGACGGTCCGACGGCACTCAGGCCCAGCCCAACCTATCTGACTGGAAAATCGCTATGCCATTCTGACCGAGGATGAGGAGCCCCTCCAGCCCCGAGACAACCATCCTGGTCCCTCCTCAAAGTCGGCCCCCCCCCCCCCCTCCTCCCCGGACCTCATCAACCTCCACCCTGGTCATCGGCAGTTCCATGGTTAGAGACCTCTGCATTCCCCCATCATGTAGCGGTCCCTCCAAGGTCTACTGCTTCCCTGGTGCCAAGGTCCTTGACATCCAGCAGAAACTCCCAAGCATCCTGGCCCGCCACACCAAGGTCAACAACATCATCGTACACGTGGGCACGAACGACATCAGAGATAAGCAGTCAGTAGCACTGCAGGAAAACTACAAAACTCTCATCACCACTCTGATGGGCACAGAAAAAACGCTTTGTCATCTCTGGGCCTCTCCCTACCTACAGAAAAGGTGCTGAGAGATGGTCCAGACTGTTCGATCTCCACACCTGGCTCAAACGTTACTGCGCTTCCCTAAGCATCCCCTATGTCAACAACTGGGGCTTGTTCTGGGAGAGGCCCAGTATGCTGAAGCGTGATGGTCTCCACCCAAACCAACATGGAGCCAGGCTACTCTCTGACAACATAAGCGTCCACACTGAGGCATTAACATTCTGTAGAAAATATTACAGATTCCATGGGGTATTGATTCGAATGGCATTATACATGTGGATGAGTCTGAGAATGTTTTCTGCAGGGTAACATACAATACTACTACCATAGATCAAGCTGTGTCATGCAATAGCATGACTTATGCTTATAGTTCTATTCCAACGTTGATTTCTACCCAACGATAGTAAAAAGAAAAGACAAATTTAAAACTAGAAACCTAACAAAGTATTCTTTCCATACCTCAGCATATTCCTCAAAAGCCAGAGGCATTTTCAGCTAACATGGGTTTACTAAATATAGGTGCACTTACTACCAAAACCTTTGCAATCAATGATTTTATTAGTGAAAAAAATTGGATTTTCTGTTTCTTGTTGAAACCTGGCTGACTTCAGACAGCTTAAGCTGTTCTTGTTGAGACTTGTCCCCAAATTATAATTTCTTCCACTCAATTAGACAAGGCAAACGAGGTGGTGGAATTGCCTCCATTCTCTCAAACAAATATAGTTGCACATGAGTCAACTTTGGCGAATTAAACTTCCTTTGAGTATATTGCCCTCACTCTGAAGGCTGACCCAGCTGTACTTCTATTAACCTTATACCCCCCTCTAAACTATGGACTGGCTTTCTCGACCAGTTTTCTGAACTTATGTCGCTCATCATCACTAGCTATGATCGGATAATTGTAAATGGCGACTTCAATATTCATGTCAATAAGACAACTGATGCTAAAGCCAGTAAGTTCCTTAATGTGTTGGACAGTTTAGAGCTAAAGCAGCATGTTACAGGACCCACCCACAACCTTGGCAACACCCTCGATCTAGTCATTTCCAGAGGGATAGAAGTCACAGACTTATCAGTAAATGATATAAATATGTCTGATCATCATTGTGTATCTTTTAATATAGTACTACATACTCCAAAAATTCATCCCTAAATTGCAATCAAATCGCGACTCTTGGACATTAGAGCAGAACAGCAGTTCATAGCTCTTATAGACTCCATAAATTTAGATATTTTACATCATCCCATTGATCAAATGGTAGAGGCTCTCAATCGTGAATTAGGGCTCTGCTTGACAGAGTGGCACCCTTAAAAGACTAAAAAAAGCCCTGTAGCAAACTGACACCTTGGATGAACGAAAATATCCATGATCCAAAAAGATCATGTAGGAAAGCTGAGAGAACATGGAGAAAAACTAAGTTACAGGTTCACCGTGCCATTCTAAAAGAAAAATTTCAAATTATAATAGAGCTATTCGAATGAGCGGAGGAACCACTTCTCTAAGGTAATTGCTGAAAACAGTGGAAACTCTAGGGTGTTGTTCTCTACCATTGATAGGCTACTGCATCAAACACCTTTTGATACACTCAGTCAGGCATCCTCTCTAAGATCTAAGAATTTGCAGACTTCTTCAAAAACAAAGTCATTTCTATAAGGGAGGCTATTGGTAACACAAGTAATATGTTTGATAGTACACCCAAAAACAGCCCCCCCAAATTAAGGTCCTTTAGCACTGTTACTCAATCTGAGCTTGGTAAAATTATAACTCAAACCGGCTCCTCAACATGTGTTTTAGATCCAATCCCTACTACATTCCTCAAAAAAAAGTATATGATGGCTTAGCTCCCTTTTTTTCTCAAGGTAATAAATACCTCATTAGAAACAGGTATATTTCCAACTGCTTTTAAAACCGCTGTTGTGAAACCTTTACTTAAAAGTCAAATCTTGACCATACCAATCTGAGCAACTACAGGCCTATATCAAATCTATCGTTTTTGAGCAAAGTACTTGAAAAAGTTGTTTGTAATCAGTTAAATACCTTCCTCAACGAAAACAGTATCCTTGAAAAATTCCAATCAGGTTTTAGATCAAATCACAGCACAGAAACGGCTCTAGTAAAAATAGTCAATGATCTCAGACTGGCTACCGACTACAACAAAGTCTCAATCCTTATTCTTCTGGATTTGAGTGCGGCATTTGACACCATTGATCATAGCATCCTAATTCACACGCCTTCTTGAAAGTGGGTGGGTCTCTCTGATAATGCTCTAAACTGGTTTCAAACCTACATTACTCGCAGAGATTTTTATATCAGTCTAGATCATGTATCTGAAAAACATGACTTGCCTTTTGGTGTGGCCCAGGGGAGCTGCCTTGGTCCCCTGCTATTTTCTCTATATATGCTTCCATTGGGAAACGTCATAAGTCAGCATAATGTAAACTTCCACAGCTACTCAGATGATACCCAATTGTATATTTCTGTGGAGCCAACTAACCCAGATGGCCTTTGCTCCCTCACTGCATGCCTAACCTCCATTAATCAGTGGATGAGCAAAAACTTTTTGAAACTAAATGATGACAAAACAGAGGTACTTCTGGTTGGACCAAAACTAAAGCGAGATATTATTCTTAGTAATCTAGGGAACTTGGCACACCAGGTCAAACCAAAAGTAACAAGCCTCGGTGTCATCTTAGATGCAGAGTTAAGTTTTAAGCCCCATATCAGTAAAGTTACTCAGACAGCCTATTTCCACTTGAGAAACATTGCCAAAGTGCAGCCCTTTTAACTCAACAAGATGCAGAAAAACTAATTCACGCCTTTATCACTAGCAGGTTAGACTACTGCAATGCACTTTTCACTGGTCTTCCCAAAAAACATCTAAAGAAATTGGCACTCATACAGAACTCTTGCTAGACTTTTAACTAAGACTAAGAAGAGAGAACACATCACCCCTGTGTTGGCTGAACTGCACTGGCTCCCTATTTCCTATAGAATTGATTTTAAGGTTATGTTAATTACTTACAAAGCTCTGAATGGCATAGCACCTTCATATATCTCTGAGCTTTTAATATCTTATCAACCACAAAGGAAACTTAGATCATCCAATTCTAATCTTTTAATGCGTTGCCCAAAGTGCTCCACAAACAAAGTGGAGAAGCTGCGTTTATCCATTATGCCCCCAAACTATGGAACACCCTGCCTCTGTACATCAAGCAGGCGAGTTCAGTAAATATTTTTTAAAAAGATCTGAAAACATACCTGTACAGGAAAGCTTTTAGTTAACTCATCTTATCCTGTAGACTACATTTTCAGATTATTCTACATCTGCTACTATTGGAGGGCGCAGCCAGCCAGAAGCAGATGGGCTCCCCCTATTAAGTCAGGTTCTGCTCAAGGTTTCTTCCTGGAATATGGGAGTTTTTCCTTGCCACAGTTGCCATATGGCGTGCTTGTGGGGGGTAAGAGGGTTAAGGCTGCCAGTCTTATGACGTCATTTTCTATATTTTTGATATGTTGCTGAGTAGATCATAAACAGCAAAGAAAAGTGATTGATAATGACTGACTGACTATTATTGTGTTACATGCTTCAAATGTAAAGCACTTTGAGCTGCATTCTGTGTATGAAAGGTGCTATACAAATAAAGCTTTATTATTATTATTATTATTATTATTATTATTATTATTATTATGATCAAGTTACTCTCGAAGTTACTCAGATAAGCCAGTAACCCCTGCTCGTTAGGCCTTCTGTTTGTTTTCTTTCTACTTGTTTTCAGGTGTGCTCAGGACCTAACGAGCTGATGAGCTGCACCTGTGTGCAGGTGTGCAAATAAGAGGACCGCTTCCTCTCCCCTTGAGAGGGCTATTCTTACTTTGGGTTTTGGACATTCAACACTGAATTCAGACACACTGCAAACACACAACATCCATGCATTACTGATGACTGACTTGGGGCCTGTACTACGAAGCGGGGTTACTGGCTTTTCTGCAGCCATTTGCAGACATGGTCTGCAGCCATTGAATAACGGCTGTTTATGTTCTACAATAAACCTGCTATTAAGTTCAAGCTTAACTCTGCTCTGTTCTTACTGTCTGCTCTGATACACAGGCGACATCGGTCCTATATTATAGGTATGTTGTAGTAGGCCTATTGAGGTAAAATATTATACTAATCATATAGGAATACTATATTATAGGAATGGTATAGTATTTTAATACTATAGAAGTAAGCTATAGGACCACTAGAGGGGTTAGGGTATTATCTAGAAGTAGAGGCTAGCCTATCTCAGAACATCATAGAAGTATTACATACAACTAGTCCATGTTATTATTCGTTTTTGTGAGGGGAATTGAAGGTGAAATGTTCACTAATGTGGGTTTAACCATATTGTGGGTGAAATATAGCTATAGTGTGCATCTAAGGCTTAGGCATTTTTAGTGCAAAAAACGGAGAAAAAAATGGGGGGGGGGGGTCATGTTTCGTTTATATTTTAGATAGATAGATAGATATTATTGATCCCCAAGGGGAATTTCAATATGTTTGCTGCGTCTATCCGGTGAACGGGTCAGTTTAGTCTAGCGGCAGCTTGAGCGACAGTCAACGTTACACTTCCTCTTATGCAAATATGACAGGCTCTTCAGGCGTGTTTGGCTCAGTTCGCTCGGTCAGCGTTGCCTTGGGCCTGTCCACGCGGCTGATTCTGACAGTAGCTGGATCGCCCTCTTGCCTGGGAGTCCGAACGAAGCCCACGCGCATGAGCAGTGTATCTGTGCTTAGTCTCGGGAACGCGCACCCGGTCAGCTGACAGGCAGTAACCCACTGTGTCACAACAAACCCTCGCGGACGCCGCCCCGTGCAGCCTGTGCTGCTGCTGGTGGCCTGTGTTACCTCGCGCCGCCAGGTGACAGAAACTCGGTTTCAACGTCGACATGGCTGCGGAGATCCAACCTCGCGCCCAGGCGCGAAAGCCAGTTCTGCTAAGCAAGATTGAAACGTCGCAGGAGCTCGTGATCACGGCGGTCATCATTCCGAAAGAGGACGGGGTGATCAGCGTCTCTGACGACAGGTAGGGTGATCTGATCCGCTCGCGTGAAGCGGCCAACGTTGCGCCACGGTTCCAGCCGCGGCTCCAATAGAGCAGGAATGCTGGGAGGAAGAGGGGGCTCGCGAGTATAGCTCCCGCCAAGAGAAGGGAAAAGCAACCAGAAAACATCGCAAGCTCGAGACGCACAACAGTTCTCTCTTCATGGGGGAGCTCGCGACCTAATGTGGGTGGCGCCGTCTCTGCGCGCGCGTGCATAAAGGCGCAGCTTTGCTGATCAAAGCTTCGCAGCAACCAATCATGTGACAGCAGAATGTTGGGGGGGCGTTGTATTTGTGTCAGCTCAGCTGTACATTTATTCTAAACTAGAAAATGCAATTCCAGGGAATTACCATTGCATGTAAATGCAAAAAAGC
The DNA here is from genome assembly GCF_017589495.1 of Alosa alosa. Classification (NCBI taxonomy): domain Eukaryota; kingdom Metazoa; phylum Chordata; class Actinopteri; order Clupeiformes; family Clupeidae; genus Alosa; species Alosa alosa. The sequence continues at coordinate 1,023,140 of NC_063191.1, forward strand.
TGCTGTGTATAACATTATATTACTTACAGTATGATTATTCAGATTACATAGTCTTACAGTATTCTTGAAAACCACTTACTTGGTTAGATGTTAGCTTAGAGTATATGACAGTCAGTAAAAATAAATTGTCAATTCAATATTGATCAACATTCTTTGTTTTAATACAGCAGAATAATACCGCTTGTAAGCTTGAAGTAAAAATCACAGTTGTGTATATTATATATATAGAACTTGACAATGCCAATCATATTATCCTAAGACAGATCTATTTATCAGCGGTAACTCTGAACTGGCAGCAACAGCTAGAGGCCTCAGTTAATGGTATTAGGTCAAATTTGATGGTGATATATACACTGAAGAATAAAAGAGTCAGCCCTTCAGATGATCAGTTTTAGACAGAACTTAGGTTAGAATCTTTTTTTTCACACAGCACAGCTCAGGTCTAAAAAGAGAGGTCTAACAGCACAGCTATGTTTCACAGATGTTACAGCACAGGTATGATTAAAGGTATGAATGGTTGACAAATATGATTCACAGGTATACATGTTCCATATAGTTAGTGAGTATAGTCCTCACACAACAATATTGTAACGTTTGAAGGTTTCAGGACGCCAAGAGTTGTTCAGAGCAAGCTTTATTGGCTGAGAACGAGGGCAGGGACACAGACACAGATCACAATACACACGGGGCAGGTCAAACAGACACACACACTACACCAACAGGGGAGGTCCAGCCCCCCACACAAGAAGGAACACATATGAGGGGAAACTAAAAGGGAAACATGTTACACTAAAGACACTTACACTTACAACTTACAAGAATAACGACATAAACCCCCCAACTGTTCGCTCTCGTATCCCAGCATGCTTTTCGCGGGAGAACGCTAACACTGTCTTTCTGCGCCGACGCTACAATATTTTTCTCAGAATGTCTCAGTGTAGATCTCAGATAAGTCTCAGTATGGTTAAATGGTATGTGCAGATATGTTGAGATATGGTCACATGTTTGTAAGAATGTATGTTAGTAGGTATGTTGCTAGCAACATTGTCAGAGATGTATGGTTGACAGGTGTGCACACAGACAGGCACACATGTAATGTCATATACGGTCATCACCACTGGTCTGGTCTGGAACCTAAAAGGCAAAAGCTGTTATAAGTTTAACAGTTATACCAAAACAAGGAATGTCTGCAATTGTACAATTGTTCAATACAACTAAGGTATTTAAGTGAAGTTGTTACATTACATTAGGCTGACAAATTATAACCTAACGACTAACATGGTAAACAGTTTAAGCTTTTTAAACAATTCTCTCAACAATTCTAGGACAATTAAAAAAAAAGGTAGAGTAGGCCTACAATACAATTGTTGCACCATCAAGCTACCTGCAGTGGCGCAAACGAAAAGTCCATTCTCTGTTGGGATAGTGATGACAGACAAACTGAGAGGGATAAATGACAGCAGCAGTTCCCTTTATTTCATACAAATCGTGTATTTTTTCGTTCATAGTCTAACTTATAATACTGATCTGTCATGGATTTGCACGAGTTGATTCTCAATAATAATACGGAACAAAATGCGTTCTGTATCAGTTCAATACGGAACACATCTTTTTCCTTGCAAATACGGGACGATTCCGTATTTTACGGAACGGTTGGCAACCCTAGTTGAAAGGGACCTGATGAAACCCATCAATAGACGAACTATAGTATACCGTGATAGTGTTTACTTATTGTAGGCTACGTAAGAATCAGGAGTGTAGAATGAAACGTAGCCTGGCCTATTTGATACACAATCAAGCGGTGTACAACGTTAAAATAAAAACAGGAGCATATATTTGTTTTACATTCATTCCTATGGGAAACGGTCGCGGTTACACTTTCAACATAAAGTTTGTATATTTACACTTCGAATTTCGTTACAGCATTTATACAGTGGGCAGTGCTTCGACTTGGCCAGCTTCACTCGTGGTCCGCGCGTGGGATCACGCGGTATCACGCGGTATCACGCGACTTTAATTTGTATTTTTCCAGTGACACGCTAGCCTGGATAGCGCCACCACTTCTCAATGAGACGTGGTCTGGGAACCAAACGTTAATTTTCATTTTTGAAAAAATGCCCAGATCCGTTTATTGGGTGCCACGGATGTCTATCAAATGCGTCTGTGCATAGCTCATCATCGTCTTGCTTTCCCCCTTGTTCTGTGATTGGTCCCCTATCTCAGGCGAAAATTTGCTCCATGGTCTCCAGGCTGCCTTAGCAGCGTGAATCAAATCGCGCGCAAGGCAGCATGGGAACACCCAGGCTAGTGAGACGCTGCAACAACCCAAACAACCGGTAGATGGCTCAAGTGAGCAGGGTGTCTCGTAAAAAGAAATGGAGCATGGAAAACCCTACACAGACTTCACTACAGACTTTAGCAGACTGGTTTAGAAATAATTTAATAGCCAGAAATATGCCTGCCCTGCCCTAATAAAGAAATATTTGGTTAACTGCGAGTGAATCCCGTTTGCAGCTGTAGAAAAAACGCAGGACAAATTAAGCAGGACAAATTAAACATTCTGGTTTTCTCCGAGTGCCACGATGATAGACAGACATCATTTGGACAAAATATAGAGCATATTAACCTCCGTTGCTCAGCCAAATGCCTTCCTGTTACGTCCTGTTATCACGGAGTTATAAGCGATAAACGATTTTTGATGGTCACAAGTTTATTTTTATTTTTTTGATTATTAAAGAGTGTTTTTCATTTAAAGGTTTGACTTTGTGCTTATTCAGTAGAGCATTTAGTGCTCTCCCCAATCGCAGATGTTAACATTGCATGTTTGTTTGTAATGGATGCAACCGCGAGATGGCTATGCGTTTGACGGCAATGAGTTGTTAACAGACATGAACCAAGACGTATAGCCCAGCAGCAATCTAGGGACTGCTCGTTATTTATTGAAGGGGCCACCGGAGGAATTTTGAGCGCTTCAGTTGCAAGTTGCATGACCCTCTCTTGCCTGCTAGAAATTGTTCAGTGACCCTCCGACAGAATTGTTAAAAAAGACATGACCCTCCCCTGCCAATTGTCGCTGTCTTCCGCCCGCGCCACAGCCACACACTGTGATAACATTCTTAAATCAATCTTTCCCGTGAGCTTGCATGCTACCAGTCCTTCCTTTTCAAATGTGTTGTGCCTGTTTGCACAATTTCACAAATAATCATATGTGATGATTAATAATATGACAAATAATCCCTGTGCACGGGGACCGAAACAATGCATGCCAACTTTTCCCGTGTTTATCACATATTTTAATTTTCCCCCGCTGTCTTGCCGTTTTAATGTTTTCCCATAGAATATCCCATATTTTAATACTCTCATAACAGCCCTTCCATCGGGCCTGTCTCTGTGTTGCCCTGTTGCTACCCCTTGCCCTTCCAACGAAACAGATGTCTTCAAATCATCGTTTTCCTTGTTTGAAGGCGAACTTAGAGTGATGTTAACCTATTTAAGTTTAACGGCGTGATTGTCGTGAGAGCACGATTCACGATGTTCGGCCTTATGTCTACGTGCGCACCTAAGGCTACTCAGCTACAAGAGAAAGAATTTCCCCTGTTTGTATGTTCACTGCAAGTTGGCCTACCATAACTTACCAACTCTGCACTGTAGACCCTAACTGGCTATTTATATTTTTCTGTGAAATAAGCAAATGTATTTGTTCAACTTTATGAAGCAGAATTATGCATAGGCTACTTGGAACATACCCCCTCGTCACCTCCTCGACATTGTGTAGGGTTCCCTTTATGTCCCGCGGACCTCTGTTTGGGAGGTCTAAAAGACGTCCACGAGACTTTAAGAGGACGTCCTGTAATGGCACCGCAACGTTATGCGCGCAACGTTTATATTTCCGCGATGGTAAAAAAAAAAAAAAAAAAAAAAAAAAAAGCGATTTAGTATGGTAGGCTATTACTACATCCTGTAAGTCTCAGCGTTGCTGGGAGAGAGGTAGACGGAACATGAACACGCATTAACGACTTGTTCTACAACTAGCTTACTCACCTCACCTCACTCACCTCATATTTTCACGGATGTATGAAATTACATCCTCCGAATGCATTACAGTAATGATGAGTAGACATGGACATTTATACCGGGCTAGGATGTGCTGCTTTCACATCTACGGTGTCATTTTCTTAATAAACTAATACGACGTTTTAATGGGCATATCCCGTAGCATATTGTTCAAAACATAATCAGAGTAGGCCAAGGCTAGTCTAAGATAAATTGTTCAAACCATATTGTTTCAAAATATTAAAAACTAATAATAGCCAAAAATACTAAATGAATCGCAATGCATGCTGGGAAGCAAAACTCAACATGAAATAGGCTAAAGTACATGAAACATAACTGGAATGCATTGACGTTATATCCACTCGTTTTCTTGGACCTATGATCAAACAGGGACGGCCTATAAATGTAAGCCTATCTTCCTGGAACATTGCAGATCAAGAAAAATGTATCGTTTTCTCTGAATGCTCTTTGTAGCCAACTTTAAGATGAAATAAATAGATTCCAGATGTTTCTATTCTATATCATTGTTTTATTAATAAACAGTAAGGCTCTGGTGAGGCAGAGAGCTTGCTCCTCGTCAGAAATCTCATCGGATATGTGCACTCTTTGCTGTTTCCACAAGGAGCTTCTGTAACATCGGGGACAGCTATGTGACACTTTTAAACGCGATCATGCGTCAAATAAATTACAATGACATTTAAACAAGTCATGAAGAAGCAGTATCCTTAATTCTTCTGCAATGTAGAGCTATCGTTTTGCTTTACAAATTAAGTAGTCACTTCTGTTGCTAGACAACCCTAAACAAATGCTACGTGGTCTGTTTTTAACATTTCTCTAGTTTTATTGCATCGTATTCAGCTCCAAAAGCCGGTTCAGTCCCAATTCGGCCGTGTTTGTTTCTGAAAATAAAACGGATAATAAGTACGTGACTACGTTAAATAAACCACTGCCTATTTAGAGCATGTTACATGCATCACGTAATGACAGTTATCTGAAGAAAAGCGCATTGTAGGCTAACATTTTGATAAAATCCCTTCCCTAGTTTGTAACGTTATACATTAACGTTAAACTCAAAATGTATGTGCTACATAATTCAGACGTGTAACGTGAAGTCGTGCATGGATGTGATGTCTCCATCCTGTAGGTGGTAGCCAGAGCGCTCTCAACTCCGCTGCCATGTGTGAATAAACAAACGTCCCCCCCATGTCCCCGGTATAACGTTATTGTCGGGTCCTTAGGAGGTATTTGAAATGACCAAATGCAAATGTCATCCGAGGGACCTGACGGTGACATCCCCAGAAAGTCCTGCACCGGACGTCACGCAATAACCAAACGATAACTTGCTCCGGACGTCAATAAGGTCACCGGAACGTCCGCTAGAGAACATGACGTTCGGGACCAATTAGGGACGTCGTGAATGTCGGCATGAGGTCCGGGGGACGTCCCGTGTTTGTCGGGTTATTGTTTTTAACGATCTCTATGCTACTCACAAAAATGTAGGCATGGGGACATGATTAAGTAGGCTATTCAACTGGCTGTGTTAAATTATTGTGATTACGAGCCAGTGGTTTTCAAACATTATGCGTGACTCGGACATCTAACTAAATGCAACAGGCTCATATCGTCCTCGCATTCGCAAAATGAGGACCAGTGTTTTGTCAAATTGCAAGTAGCTATTCGCTTTTAGCGTATACAAAAAAGCACTTCATACTATCTTAATCTTGGAATATGGGAGGGAAGTGGCTACCTGCAGTCAGCCAAATATGAATGTAATTCTGCGGCATAAAGCAGATGTATTTGTTTATTGTACAGAAAAATAAAAATGACATGTCAAGCAGTCAATTGACTACATTGCAGTCAAGAAGTAGGGCAAATTAAGACACTGTTTTGATTTGCGTAGTTGCGTTACCCCCAACACTGACAATAACATAGACAGCAAATTAAGATATTTTTTCGCTTTGTGGAGCCGGCACCGTAGGCTATCAAAAAGCAGATTTCGATATTCGCTACCACCACGTAGTCAAGCCTTAAGCCATACCCAAGTAGCCTTAATCGAGGTAATGTTTAATTACGATTTATTTTGTTATTGAATTCGAGGCTGGGTGGATGCCTCGGTAACAATTACGCTTAAAGGTAGCCTAGCCTCCTGCTGTTTCAGAAGGGGCGGCAGTCAGGCTACTGACAGAGCGATGTACAGTGGCAGAGCCGACGACAGTGGCTGAAAGTGGTACTAAAGCTTCACGCTTCAGCTTCACTAAATCTTGGCGACTGAAGTGGCCATTTGAAAGCGATGCCTACTGAATGACAACGACCCTATGGTCTAACAAAGATAACAATGTCTTCCGATTTTAGTTTAATGCAATTTTCTGAATTTCAGAGGCCTCGTTATGAGGCTACATAATGCACCTATTCAGTTCAATGGATTATGCTTATAACGCGTTCATTTATACTTTTTGTTACTGTCAGTGAACAGCACCGAAAGTGAAAGTCAACATTTTCTTTATATCTAGTGATAGTGATCATGTCGTTAGTTCAGATAAGTAGGCTACCGGGCAAACTTAGTCAGAAGATCTGACTAGGTGGAACACACTGCCAGTTCCTACAAGGGCAGGGACATCCTTTTCCACTTTCAAAAAACTCCTGAAGACCCAGCTCTTTAGAGAACATCTACTCTCATAGCAACACTTACAACAAGTCTTACTGATCCTAGCACTCACCAGCCGATAAACTGACAAGTAACTGTTAAAATACAGCACTCACCGACGCACTTATTCTTACTGTACTCTAATGTGTTTTTTTTTTTAAACTGTCCTAAAATTGTGAGAATTGTTCTAAAACTTACTGTTTACCATGTTGTTAGTCGCTTTGGTTAAAAAAGCGTCAGCCAAATGTAATGTAATGTAATGTAATGTAATATAAAGCATCATGATAGCTAGCTATGGGCTAACTTTTTAGTCCCACCTGTGAGCCACCCCAGTTGTTGCAAACTTAGCTTCTAGCCGCCGCCGATTAGGCTGGTCGTGTCTTCAGCATGAATATTTTCGATAACTACTCAAAGTCAAAGTCAAAGTCAGCTTTATTGTCAATTTCTTCACATGTTCCAGACATACAAAGAGATCGAAATTACGTTTCTCACTATCCCACGGTGAAGACAAGACATATTTTACCAATTTAAGTCCACAGACAAACATAACATTCAAGTAAACAAAAAAGTAAGTAAATAAGTAAATAAGAGGGCACATATAATAATGACAAAATAAGAGCAGCAAAATTTGGTTGAAATTGTGCATAGACAGTCAATAAAATAAAATACTAGTGCAAAGTCAGGCCAATAAAAGGCTTGGGTAGTTCTGTTTGACCTAAGTAAGAAAGAAAGTGGCATAGTGGTGCAAGTTATGTAAGAGCAGCAGAAGTGTTGTGTTTTCAGGACAACAACGACAAGTTGTAAACTGCTCGTGATTGATTGCCATTGACATCGTCAGGGTACGGCTTACCAAAGAGGGCGATAATATGGGCAAGTCGCACTTTGCAGGTGCTTGTGTGGGCTGTGCCGTCCGATGGAAACTGTGGTGGAGCTGCAGTAACTAGGGAGCGAGTGCATTTTGGCCTTTGGTCGAGGAGCTCCCCGTGACCAGCATACATGATCTATCTAGCTATCTATCTACCTGTCTATATACATATCTAGGCTATCTATAGCCTATCTATTTATCTATAATCTGGCGCTATCTACTGCTGAACAATCCCTTACTGCTCTCTTTACTCCTCTCTCGTTACTCTCAAGGGTCTCAATGTGGGCTTTGGTCTGTAGCCTCCCCAAGGTGACGTGAATGCAATGCATTGTGGGGAAAGGAGAATCACTTCAAACGCTGTGAAATAGAGCTGCACAGTCCCGCCCACAGCCAAAATGCAGTTAGGTGCTGGATGTAAGATTCCCATTCATTTGTCCCATTGACGTTTGGAAAAATCCATTATCTAAAAGAGTTTTACAGCATGTCTTAGGCTAACCAGCTACGGCATAACTCATAAGCATACAACATATCATTTTCAAGAGAAAATCCAAAAAAAAATCAAAGGTACAAGACTGTGTACATATTTTCATTTCAGCTTAAGGAACTACTCATCCTATAAACCACCGCGCCTCACTGAATAATATAGGCAAAATCGGCGTGATTTATTTTGCCATTTCCAACCGGCGATAGCACGCGAACCCTTTCCTCCAAACATTGATTTTTATATAGTGAATGTGCAGTTATTAGCAGTTATTTCAGGAGTAATCGTGTAAATAATAGTGTTTTGATATTGAATTTTATATTTATCATCGTGTATTTTATATATCGTGTTGTGTGAAAGCCGGTTACGGCAGTGCTTCGTAGTGTTACCTGACTCATCCTATGCTGTCATCACTACTCAGTCAGGCTGATGCATGGACTGGTGCATGGTCTGCTCTTGGCCCACCATATTCAGTTTATTAATTTGCCGTGAATTATTACACAAAATGTTCATTAAATGCAACGGTATTCCTAGGTTAATGATTGATATGAATCATACACTATGAAGGCTACAGTAGCCTAGCTAATGTTAACTAGCACTGCTAGCAGCATTAGTTACCAACCTCCCTGGCAAGCTTAACTCACCACAACTTTGTAGGTCTTATCCCTCATGCTGGCCCTTACAAAACCACAAACTGACTCTCGGACACACAACAGTCAATAATGTGACCCGATTAAAGTGGTTTCTGCCCTTTGACACTCA
>NC_063191.1:1036944-1046944 GCF_017589495.1 Alosa alosa
CCCAATCACATGTGCACATAGAAGCCCAATCACATGTGCACATAGAAGCCCATAGAAGCCCAATCACATGTACATAGGCTAATCACATGTGCACATGACCCAATCATGTGCACACCAAAGCCCATAGAAACAATCACATGTACATAGAAGCACATGACCCCAATCACATGTACAGGCCCAATCCATGTACAGAAGCCCAATCACATGTACATAGAAGTCCATAGGCCAGTACATGTGCATAGAAGCCCAATCCATGTACTGTAAAGCCATCCATGTGCACGCAAAGCCCATAGAAGCCCAATCACATGTGCACATAGAAGCCCAATCACATGTACACATAGAAGCCCAATCACATGTGCACATAGAAGCCCATAGAAACCCAATCACATGTGCACATAGAAGCCCAATCATGTGGACACCGGCCAATCACATGTACATAAACCCAATCCATGTACACACCAGAAGCCCATAGAAGCCCAATCACATGTACATGAAGCCCAATCCCATGTGCACATAAAACACATAAGTAATCCATGTGCACCAGAAGCCCAATCACATGTACATAGAAGCTAATCCATGTACACATAGAAGTCCATGATCCTGATCGCCCTCCTCCGAGAGAGCTTAGTTTCAGATAGAATTTCCATTCATTTCTCCCATTGGCGTTTTGGAAAAATCGGATCTAAAAGTTTTAAAGCATGTCTTGGATAATCAGCTCACGGGCGTAACTCGCAAGCGCCACAACATATCATTTCGAGTGAAAGCAGTCAAAAAGTCAAAGATACAAGACTGTACATATTTTCATTTCCGGCGAAGGACTACTCATCCACATAAACCACCGGCCTCTTTTCAGATAATATAGGCAAACCAGTGTGATTTTGCCATTAGAACTTCCAACCGGCGACAACACACAAACCTTTTCCTCCAAACAGTGATTTTATATAGTGAATGTGCAGTTAATAAAATATTATTTCAGGAATGTCCGTGTAAATAATAGTGTTTTAATTATTGAATATTATATATTTACCATTGTGTATTTTTATTTCGTGTGTGTGTAAGCGTTTAGCATTAATAACATTGTGCAGTGCTTTGTAACTGACTGCCATCCTGATGCATATGGACCGCTCTTGGACCACCATATTCAGTTTATTAACACTGTGAATTATTACACAAAATATTTCATTAAATATGCAGTATTTCTAGGTTGATTGATGACTCATACAGTATGGAAACTACAGCCTAGCTAGCTATTAACTAACATTACCAACCTCCCTGCCGCTCACCACACAACTTTGTAGGTCTTGTCCCTCATGGCCTCCCACAAAACCCACAAGCGGCCCTCGGACACACTACAGTCAATAATGTGAGCCGATTTAAAGTGGTTTTCTGCACGACTCTTGATTCGTCATGAAACAGTAGAAATATTCACGGGGCATGGACCCGGTTTGCTAACCATTTAGCAGTTACTGCAGTTTCTAGCATTTGTTGTCAAACGTGCTATCCAGCTAGCTAGCTAGTTTAAACATTTAAGTACTTAATGAGGATATACAGGGCTTTTATGCATAAGGCGTTGTTGCTATAAGCAAGCAATTCATGTTCATAAACAACAAGGTCACTAAAACAGAATATATGTCATACCTGTGGGCTGCAGCATGTAGGCTAATGTTAGCAACATTATAATGACATTCTAAATGTCTGAAAGGCTAATGATTAGCCTATCGGCTACCTAGTGGTATTAGCATTTGTGTCCTATTTGATGATGTATTGGCCTGACTAAGTTAATTTGATATAAGCCTAAATGTTAATTGCAATGCCAATGTTCGTCTAGAAAGTTTTTATTCACATGAAGATTTGCCGCTTGCATTAGCCGATGAAGACTCCGCCATCTTTGTCAATAATTTTGGCTAAAGTTTCAAACTATATGATCATAACGGCTTCCCGCAATCCAGAGCATCATTGTGGGATGGCCAAGTTGTTCAAGTTGTAGGTAAGTACTTATCAAGACATCGCGAATAAAGACATTTATGTAAAAGCAGTTAATTGCCCGTGAACTTTTAGCGTCTATGTGAGCATACACAATCTTGATACAGCCGTGGCTGGTTTGGAGTCTACCATGTGCAGTTAAGTTTTTGTAAACTATACCCGAATTGTCAATGGAGAAATTGCATTGAATTCTTACTTCGAAACTCCTGTGCGGGACTGTGATGCTCTATAAGCCCAATCGCCTTGCCGCAAAAGGCGAACATGTTAACAAATTTGGAGATTAAGGTGTTCCTAGCGATGTTGGGTATTTTGAAGATTAAGGTGACTGCTTCTCCTCCTCGTCCTGTGAACCTCCTAAGCATTGCATCTCGCCGGTGGTTGCTGGAACAGTTGTGTTTTTATGGGCAAAGTTGGGTGTTTTTGGAGCCTGGACTGTCCACGAGCTGTGTTTTTACAGTGTATTCGGGGCATGTTTGCTGTATGTGTGGCATTTTTAGCTTAGGAAACACATTACATAAGCATAGCACCTTCAAAGTGATGAAACCATTGCATCGCTTATGCTTTGCTTTAAAGTGATGAAACATGCTTTTCCTGGTGTCTACTTGATATTCATTAATGTCCTTTCTGTTGATGTTCAAACAAGAGAGCTGGCTAAACTGCTCCTCCCCCTCCCTACAGTGCAATTGAAACTCTGCTAACATGCTTCTCTCTCCCTCTCCTCTCTTTCTCTTTCTCTCTCTCTCTCTCCTCCCTCTCTCTCTCTCTTTCCTCTCTCTCTTTCCTCTCTCCTCCTCTCTCTCTCTCAGCGACTTGTTCTTGTATCGTTTAACGAGCCAGCGCGTCTAGCCGGTTGGGATGAACCAAGCAGTCGTGTTGGTAAATCCCCCTGTTGTTACCATAAGCGATTGGTCCATAACAGCCTGCCGCACCCTCTAGTTCTATTATCTTAAATGAGCTGAGAGTCTCTCCTTTCTCTCTCTCTCTCCATCTCTCTCTGCATCTCTCTCTCCTCTCCTCTCTCCTCCTTTCTCTCTCTCTCATCTCTCTCCCTCTCTCCCTCTCTCTCTCCTCTCCCTCTCTCACTCCTCCCCTCTACCTCTCCCCCTTTCTGTCTCCTCTCTCTCCTCTGTCTCCCTCTCCTCCCCCTCCTCTCTCCCCCTTTCATCTCCTCTCTCTCCTCTCTGTCTCCCCCTCTCCCTCTCCCTCTCTCTCCCTCTCTGTCTCCCTCTCCTCTCTCCTCCTCTCCTCTCTCTCCCTCCCCTCTACCTCTCACCCCTTTCTGTCTCCTCTCTCCCTCTCCATCTCTCTCCCTCTTCCTCTCTCTCTCTCTCTCTTCCTCTCTCCTCTCCTCTCTCCCTCTCTCTCCTCCCCTCTACCTCTCTCCCTTTCTGTCTCCTCTCCCTCTCTATCTCCCCTCTCCCACCTCTCCTCCTCTCCTCTCTCTCCCTCCCCTCTGCCTCTCTCACCCCTTGTCTCCCTCTCTCTCTCATCTCTCTCTCCCTCTCTCTCCTTTCTCTCTCTCTCTCCATCTCTCCTCTCTCCCTCTCCCTCCCCTCCCTCTACCTTCTGTCTCCTCTCTCTCCCTCTCATCTCCTCTCTCCCTCCCCTGTGCCTCTCCCCTGTCATCTCTCGCTCTCTGGGGTTCATTGTTCAGAGGACTGTAATAAGATGACCCTGCACACACCTTGCAGGGGTGAAGTGGGCTACACACACACACACACACACAATCACAACAAAACTCTTGTGACACACAACTAAATACAAACACAGATACACACACACATTGTTGTTGGGTTGATCAGTGATGTGTTGGTCAGTGGTGTTGGGTTGGTCAGTAGTGTCAGTAGTTTTGGGTTGGTCAGTGGTGTTGATCAGCAGTGTTGGGTTGGTAGGTAGTGTTGTGTTGGTCGGGAGTGTTGGGTTGGTCGGGAGTGTTGGTTTGATCAGTAGTGTTGGGTTGGTCAGTAGTGTTGGGTTGGTCAGTAGTGTTGGGTTGATCAGTAGTGTTGGTCAGTAGTGTTGGGTTGGTCAGTGGTGTTGAGTTGGTCAGTAGTGTTGGGTTGGTCAGTATTGTTGGTCGGTAGTGTTGGGTTGGTCAGTAGGGTTGGTCAGTAGTGTTGGGTTGGTCAGTGGTGTTCGGTTTGTCAGTTGTGTTGGGTTGGTCAGTATTTCTGGTCGGTAGTGTTGGGTTGGTCAGTAGTGTTGGGTTGGTCAGTGTTGGGTTGATCAGTAGTGTTGGTCAGTAGTGGTGGGTTGGTCAGTTGTGTTGGGTTGGTCAGTATTGTTGGGTTGGTCAGTATTGATGGTCAGTATTGTTGGTTGGTAGTGTTGGGTTGGTCAGTGGTGTTGGGTTGGTCAGTTGTGTTGGGTTGGTCAGTGGTGTTGGTCATTAGTGTTGGTCAGTAGTGTTAGGTTGGTCAGAAGTGTTGGTCAGTAGTGTTGGGTTGGTCAGTAGTGTTGTGTTGGTCAGTATTGTTGGTCGGTAGTGTTGGTTTGGGTTGGTCAGTTGTGTTGGTCAGTAGTGTTGGTCAGTTGTGTTGGGTTGGTCAGTAGTGTTGGTCAGTAGTGTTGGGTTGGTCAGTGGTGTTGGGTTGGTCAGTTGTGTTGGGTTGGTCAGTGGTGTTGGGTTGGTCAGTATGGTTGGTCGGTAGTGTTGGGTTGGTCAGTATTGTTGGTCGGTAGTGTTGGGTTGGTCAGTAGTGTTGGTCAGTAGTGTTGTGTTGTGTTGGTCAGTTGTGTTGGTCAGTAGTGTTGTGTTGGTCAGTATTGTTGGGTTGGTCAGTTGTGTTGTGTTGGTCAGTTGTGTTGTGTTGGTCAGTAGTGTTGGGTTGGTCAGGAGTGCTGTGTTGGTCAGTGGCGTTGGTCGGTGGTGTTGGGTTGGTCTGTAGTAGGGCTGTAACGATACACCAACCTCACGATTCGATTTGTATCATGATTTTTGTCCGCAGTTCATCTGAAACTTCGATTTTCTTTTTTGGAGGTTAGACATTATATTAAATAACATTTCAATAGCCTACCTGAACACAACACATATTATATTCTAGAATATAATATGTGACCAGGCATGGCAAAACCAGGCACATGTCTGCCCAGAGACATTACAGGTTATTCACATATTCTGAGAGTGTAGTTTTAAAGCGCCAATGATGTCTCACGCGCGGAATCTGATAAGTTGTAGCCATTTTAAAATTATACACATCCTCAAAGCTACAAGCTATGAAATCAGGCTTTTCAATTTGACTATTTTCTCCCTCAATCAGGAGGAACACAATAGTCCTCATTGCATGACATTAGATCAACCTCCCCCCTGTCACAGTCACTGGTTGTCAGCCTGCGGTGCTAATGACCCGCCGAAACTATCTGTAATGGGTTACAGAACCAGCTGATAGCAATGAATAAAATAGTCTAAAAGCGCGAACTAAACGACATGAGATCACGTTTGCAAGCCCTGTTAATTTGAATGCACACACCACCGTGCAAGTCACCTGCCATCCAGTCAAAACAAGACATTCGCATTATTCAGGTGGTACTTGCGAAACCTTTATCTGTAATGGGTTTTGGCTGGTAGCCTATGGTGCCAGTAATATGACAGTAGGCCTACGTTAGCTAGTAGCAATGGATAAAGTTTCTAACACACAAACTTTATCACGTCCAAATAACTTTAGCAAATAGCATCTGATATCTTACGATCTGATTCTTCCTCGTTGTAATTATCTTACGACTGAGACAGCTCTAGATTAGGATGTTCTCCAATGCCAATAAATGCCTTCTGCATCCATCAATTCAGAGTCATCTGCAATCCATTTATTAACTGTCCATCCATTTCAATTGTAAACAAACAACATGCTGGTTCAGTAGTAGCCATGAGGTTGCTGTACAACTGATTGGCCGACAAAACTGGCGCTAATAGTCACGCCCAATTCAAACAAGTCAAAGTCAAGTCAAGTTTATTTATATAGCACATTTCATACAGAGGTCATTCAATGTGCTTTACATAAACAAAACAAACAATAATAACAAATAAAAAAGCATAGAAAGACAATATAGTCAAAGAATAGTTAAAAGGTAAAGATCATAATACAAAAAACATAAACACAGTAAAATCATTTTAAAAATAAAGAGCCAATTAATAAAGCAAAAACAAAGGCAAAAGTAGTAAAAGAAGTAATAAAAGACAAAGTAGAATAATTATCAAACGGGTTAGAATTTATATTCATGCAGTTAGCAAGCATCTGAGGGGTAGTTTGGTCTTAAGTCTAGATTTAAAACTGGCTACAGTTGAGACAGCACACCCAATGTCATCCAGTTGGTTCCACAGCTGGGCATATAGCAGCTAAAACTGCTTCTACCCCAGATTCTGTATGGGTTTTACTAGCAGGTTTTCACCTGGGACCTTAGAGGGCGAAGGTGTGTACTGCTGAAGCATGTCTGACAATGTTGAACATGTCCATTTATGATTTATAAACAAGCAATAGTGCTTCAAGTCAATTCTGTGACTTACTGAAGCCAGTGCAAGGACTTAAGTGGAGTGATGTAGTCAGTTCTTTTAGTTTTGTTAGAGTCCTAGCTGCTGCATTTTTGTATCACCTGAAGCTGTTTAATAGTCTTTGAGCCTGTGAACAGTCCATTGCAGTAATCAACCCTGCTGGAGATAAATGCATGAATGAGTTTTTCGTCATGTTTGACATCCTTCCCTCTGAGTTTGGCAATATTTTGAGGTGGTAAAGCTGATTTAGTTATCGGCGCTTTCATGTGGCTGTTAAATTTAGATCACTGTCAATTAATACCAAGATTTTTTAACAGTATATAGGCCATTTTTACAGCATTGTACAATATATTCAATGAAATAACATGCTGCATTAATGGATTATAATCCAGTCATACTATGACACTGCTTGGTTGGGAAATATTTTTGAAATAAACTTTGCATGGATGTGATGTAGGCCCTGCTATTTAGCATGTGGGATCACAAGGTGGCTCCCAGATCAGGCGTTTCAGCGATTTGCGCTCAGAAATCTCAAGGCATACTGTGTGATCGGTAGCCTGTCCCATACTCAAGTTTGTTTGGTGAATACGTAATCTTATTTGCTAGGTGGGGTAGGTGCTTGTCTTTGCCTTGTAACTGGACATTTAACTCAAATGTATCGCTAAGATATATCAATATATTATTAAATAGGCCAACCGTCCAAGAAATGTTCATTAGTGAAAGTGCTTGCAGATTCAAACATATTTTCCTCCAGAAGAAGGCGACTCGGAGCTCAAACACCATAGCGACAACACTTACCTCAGGAAAGCCACCTTGCCTCGCTGTGAAACAGTAGCCTACAGCCTTTTGGTCAGCTACCATCTCTTATAGAAGTCACGGAGAATGAAGCGGGAAGCTTATGAGGCAGGTTTGATAAATTCACCACTCTCACAACAACGTTCAAAATCTCATGTAGTCGGGACTAACTAAGCTGCCTTGACACTAGTACATTAGTAATTCTTAGTTCTTATTAATTCTGCCTTATTTTCGTGCATTAGTAATTCTTAGTTCTTACTAAACATTGACATTAGTAATTCTAGCTAAAGGTCTCCTCTGCACTGTAGCTTCAATGATATTCTCTTGCTGTAGTCACATTGGATAAAAGCATCTGCAAAATTAATAAGTGTGTGTGTGTGTGTGATAACGTGTGGTGTGGCGTGTGCGGTGTGCATGCGTGCGTGCGTGCGTGCGTGTGTGTGCGTGCGTGTATGTGTGTGTGCGTGTATGCGTGTGTGCGTGCGTGTATGTGCGCGCATGTGCGGTGTGCATGTGTGTGGTGTGTGTGTGTGTGCGTGCGCGTGTGTGCGTGTGTGCGTGCGTGCGTGCGTGCGTGCGTGTGTGTGCGTGTATGCGTGTGTGCGTGCTTGTATGTGCGCGCATATGCGAGTGTTTGTATGTGGTGTGTGTGTGTGCGTGCGGCGTGTGTGTGCGTGCGTGCGTGTATGTGTGTGTGCGTGTATGCGTGTATGCGTCGTGTATGTGCGCGCATATGCGGCATGCATGTGTGTGGTGTGTGGCCAGCCCGTATGCGTGCGCGTGTGGCGTAATGCGTGCGTGTGTATGCGTGCGTGCGTAAATGCGTGCGTGTGTGCGTGCGTGTATGTGTGTGTGCGTATGCGTGCAATAAATGCGTGTATGCGCGCATATGCGGTATGCATGTGTGTGTGTGTGTATGCGTGCGGCGTATGCGTGTGCGTTGGGCGTGCGTGCGTGCGTGCGTGTGTATGCGTGTATGCGTGTATGCGTGCTTGTATATGCGCGCATATGCGGTAATACGTAATATTATGGTGTGTGTGTGTGTGTGCGTGCGTGTGTGTGCGTGCGTGTGTATGTGTGTGTGCGTGTATGCGTGTATGCGTGCGTGTATGTGCGCGCATGTGCGATGTGCATGTGTGGTGTGTGTAAATGCGGCGTGTGTGTGTAATGCATGCGTGTGTGTGCGTGCGTGCGTGCGTGCGTGCGTGTGTGCGTGTATGCGTGTGTGCGTGCGTGTATGTGCGCGCATGTGCGGTGTGCATGTGTGTGGTGTGTGTGTGTGTGCGTGCGTGTGTGTGTGTGTGCGTGTGGTGTGTGTGTGTGTGTGTGTGTGCGTGTGTATGCAGCGCATATGCGGTAATGCATATGTGTGGTATGTGTGTGTATGCGTGCGTGTGTATATTGTGTGTGTGTGTATGCGTGTGTGTGTGTACGTGGTGTGTGTGTATGTGCGTGCATAATAAATACGCATCGTGTATTTAGTATGCATGTGTGTGTGTGTGCGCGTGTTTGGTGTGTGTGTGTGTGTGTGTGTGTGCATGTGCGTACGTGTGCGTGGTGTGTATGTGTGAGAGTGTGTGTGTGTGTGTGCGTGCATGTAAATGCAGCATTAAATATTTATTGTCTACAGCCATGTGACGCGTCGTGTTGGTATGTGTGTGTGTGTGTGCAGCATTATTATGCGTGGTGTGTGTGTGTGTGTGCGTGAATGTGCGTACGCGTGCGTGTGTTTGTTGTCTGTGTGTGTGTGCGCGCGTGCATGTGTTTGGTGTGCGTGTGTGTGTGTGTGCGTGTTTGGTGTGCGTGTGTGTGTGTGTGGCTGCATGTGCGTAATGCAGCACGGTCGTGGTATGTGTGTCAGCCAATAACGTGTGCATGGTGTGTGTGTGTGCGTGCATGCGTCTGGCGATACATATGTTTATTTGTCTATTAGTAATAATAACATGTGCATGTTTTTAGGGTAATAGTATTGTGTGTGTGCGTGTTTGGTGTGCGTGTGTGTGTGTGTGTGTGTGTATGTGCGTACGCGTGCGTGGTGTGTGGGTGTATGTGTGTGTGTGTGTACCCGCGATGCGCGTGTAAATAATCAGTGCATCTTGATAATAATATTATATTATTGACGTGTGTGTGTGTGTCTTTAGCAGTGTGTTTAATTATGCCGTGTGGCGTGTGTGTGTGTGTGTGTATGCTGTGGCGGTGTGTTTTAATTAATATGATATTGTGTGTGTGTATGTTCTACCCCAACCCTTATTTCCGCCCGCGTGGTCCCTCTTCGTGCTGGAGATGGAGTGGCTGCTGACCGCAGCGCAGGACAGAGGGTTCTGCTGGCACTGCACCGAGAGCGGCCACCTGCTGGGCACGCACAGAACTGCGGCCTACGTCACCGGACTACAGTATCCTTTATAACACACGCCCTACACACATATATGTACGCACGCACTACCTGAACAGGCCTGCGGTCACCGGACTACGGTATCGCTGTAACTTGCACCGCGCGGCTGGCTTACACGTCTCTCACGCACTACACACACACCTGAAAATTTCTACGACCTCGTCGCGGACTGCGAGTATCGCCCCGCATAACTTACACCCGCGCCGCTGGCGGCGCTACCACCACGTGCTATACACACTACCCACACCTGGGGCTACCTTCGTCACCGGACTACGGTATCCTTTATAACACACAACATGCGGCGCACCTGTCTCTACACACACACACACCCACCCCACTGAGCA
>NC_063191.1:1051944-1064730 GCF_017589495.1 Alosa alosa
GGTGCAGGGTCTATGCTACGGCAGCTCATCTCCTGTGTGTGTGTGTGTGTGTGTGTGCAGTGATAAGGTGCAGGGTCTATGCTACGGCAGCTCATCTCCTGTGTGTGTGTGTGTGTGTGTGTGTGTGTGTGTGTGTGTGTGTGTGTGCAGTGATAAGGTGCAGGGTCTATGCTATGCTCCACACACACGGCAGCTCATCTCCTGTGGATCTGATGGAGGCATCGTCATCTGGGACATGGAGGTGGACCGACAAGAGGTACACACACACACACACACACACACACACACACACACACACACACACACATATATGCTCATAGTTAGGTCTGCTAAAGGACTCGTGAGCAATGTATTTTTCATTTTTGTGAACTTTGTACATTTTGAGATATTAGCAGAATTCAAGCTTATTTTTCCCATTGACTTTCTATTGGGCATTATGACATCATAAAGGGTCGTTAACATTGATTTGCACCTGTTCCAACTGCCACCTGCTCAACTGGGCTCCATTTCTCTCTGCGTTTCTCTCTATTCAACAAGAATACAAGGCACCTTCCATCCAACTGTCTCTCATCCATCCACTTCAAACCATTCATTCATCCATAAACTATTTATCAACATCAACATACATACATTAAACTATCTATTATTATTATTATACTATTAAACTATTTATCAACATACATTAAACTATATACCTATACTGCCGTGCGAAGACAAAAGGCTGTAACTTTGATCGAAAATTAGTTTTTGTCATTTTTGGTATATTCAAGACCTTTATCATGTGTCAATTTGGTTGTTTTTTCGAAAAATGTAAGGATTATATTAATATTAACTCACAAAGTTTAAGGAAACCAAGGCAACAGGCTATAACTCCCAAGTTACGGTTGTTTCCTTTTGTTTTAGGGCGATGAAGTTGAGTTAAGGTTCTCTACCTTTGTTTAGAATGCGGCATCAGAGGGAAGTTACCTAGACCAGGGTTTCAAACTCCGCCCAATAGATCTGCCCACAGTCCGGCCCACCTCGCCCGCCGAATGCATGTCAAAAATAATAATGTAATCCGCCCTTGAGGGTATTTTTAATTGCGACAAAACAACTATACTGATTAAAATAGACGATAGATCCAAGCACGGTGACAAATCTCATTTGTACTCTCCTCCACTATTTGCTAGACATCCAGAGCTTGATTCAAACCCAAAATCGCTGCACAAAGTTTTTAGGAAATACTTGTATTACACGCGAGAAACACGAAGACGTGCATTTGTAATGACGCGATGCAGGCCATAGTTTTGCACAAATTGAAGCAGAAATAGGCCTACACCAAATGTTGAAAAAGGTTCACATGATCAATCTTCTATTGACAGTGATAATCACGGTGCGTCTGTGAATGGAGGTGCGTCTTTGCGTGTATACAACGGTTTCCACTAAGCATAGGCTACCATGCTTATTTCGACCATAGCTCGGAGGTTGCAGTGGTAATTGTGATGATAGTGTCCGTGATGGACGTGGTACAGACAGCAGGGCTAGTAGAAAAAGGGCTCTGAAGAACTACAAAGTCACCCTCGATATGAACTGATTTGACCAGGTTTATTGTAGGCCTTGTGTATATAGGCCAGTAATAGTTTACTATTGTTGGTATTGGCCTACATCTTAGGTGTTTTCCTGTTCATTTGTTATGTGGGTTATATGGCAAAAAAGAAAGTAAACCTGCTCAAATATGTTCATCCAGTATTTACTGAAAGGTGCATAATTTGAAGTGTTTGCCATCCAGTGGCAAATTAAAACTTTTGTTTATACTCAAAGATTTTTACATTTACAGTAGGACTTTATCTCTGACCACTTTCAAGCCTTTTGAAATTTTGATACAAAAATCCAATGGTGTTGCTTTCTTATCCCTGACGCCTATTGCCAGGATTAAAAAAGTTATGAGAGGAAAATATTTTTATTTGGTGTGAAACACACACATAGGCCTACCTGTTTTTATGCTTTTTTGTTTGTTTTTATAATTTGTATTAATATGTATGAAGCCTACTGCTTCATTTAGCTAGCCAGGCTACTCAGCCGTGCATCAGAGGGAAGCTACTGCTTCCTTTAGCTAGCTAGGCTACTCAGCCGTGCATCAGAGGGAAGCTGGTGACACTCCCCGATGTGAGTCAAGCACCGGATGTGTGAGTCACGATGCTCAGATTAATAGGGTTTTACGCATAACGCCAAGGGATCCGAATTGAAATCCATAAAATAATTCACTTTTCTGTTTCAAAAACGCTTTAGCTATCTGAGATTGTTTGATTGTTAACGCTAGCAAACGCCATTCAAGTGACAGCCTTTGTTGTGCTTGATTGCTTACTTACTTTGCCAGCAGTGAACAAACTTCGCTATGTAGGTCAATTTTTATTGATATTAGAAGTCTCGCTAGCAGGCTACTTCAGCCTTTAATCTAGAACTGACATTAGAGATCATGCCGCGAAAATGTGATGCCTTACGCTAAATAATACATTACTGCTGTGTAGGCTAATGTCATTATTCTGTGGCTAACAGCACAGGTAGCTCCAGTAGCAAAGTGACGATGCGCCGACTCACATCCGGGTAGCTTAATTCTCACATCGGGGAGTGACACTACTCTAGATTAGCCTACTGCTTCATTTAGCTAGCTAGGCTACTCAGCCGTGCATCAGAGGGAAGCTACTGCTTCATTTAGCTAGCTAGGCTACTCAGCTGTGCATCAGAGGGAAGCTACTCTAGACCAGCCTACTGCTTCATTTAGCTAGCTAGGCTACTCAGTTAGGCTACTACGTTTCGAGCATTAATCCTTGTCTATGTTATTTATTTCCATTTGTCCTCTTTTAGGCTAGGCTAAAGGCTAGGATATGTTATTTCCATTCATACTCTTTTAGGCAAGGCTATGTTATTTCCATTCGTCCTCTTTTAGGCAAGGCTATGTTATTTCCATTCGTCATCTTTTAGGCAAGGCTATGTACAACTTTCTGTTTGATCTATTTCCTCAGTCTTGTGTTGACACAGTTATAAAGGCTAATCCATCAACTGCATCTGGGGCGTAATCTAACTCTTAATTAACCTAGTCAAATCTAACATTGATTAATGAGATAGGCTAGCATATTGGTCAAATAAAATGGTTTTGGACCTTGGATGTGTGTGTGTAGACTCCTGAGTGATTAGACAGTGACCCGTGTGTGTGTGTGTGTGTGTGTGTGTGTGTGTAGACTCCTGAGTGATTAGACAGTGACCGTGTGTGTGTGTGTGTGTGTGTGTGTAGACTCCTGAGTGGTTGGACAGTGACTCGTGTCAGAAGTGTGAGCAGCCTTTCTTCTGGAACTTCAAACAGATGTGGGACAGCAAGAAGATCGGGCTCTACAGATGGTAATACGCGACGCCATCGCACACATCAGCACGCATCGCGACGACAAGACGAGTAATACGACAACACAAGACGAAAGTAATACGCGACGCGACGACGCATCGCACGCGACAAGACGCAGTAATAATGACGACGCGACAAGACGAGTAATACGCACGCACGCACGCACAAGACGAGTAATACGAGCCAGTTAGCCCGAGTGATGATGTCTTTTGTGTGGGTCAGCAATAACAATGCACTTGGTGATGTAAGAGGTTACAGTGTCTGTGTAATTCTCTCATGTCTGTCTGATTGTTGTAAGTGGCTGCCTGCTTAAACATTTCCAGTCTGTTGTGTCAAAGCAGTCTTGAAGAGCATCAGAGGCTCCCCAGGCCACACTTTTACCTTTCTGCGAACCGCTTGTTTGTTTTCACTCTTTGTCTGTGGCGCGGGCATTAGCATAACAGTGATATGGTCAGAAAGTCCAATGTGGGGGAGGGGGTGGCTTTGTATGCTCCTTTGTGTGTAGTGTAGACCAGGTCCAGGATGTTGTCTCCTCTTGTTGGAAAATCAACATGCTGGTGTAGCTTTGGAAAACAGTTTTAAGGTCTGCATGGTTAAAATCTCCAGCTAAGATGGTGAAACTGCCTGTGTGCCGCCTGTTGTTCACTGATAGCCTGGTACAGTTCACTAAGAGCCGCACTCCTATCGCTGTTATTGTTGGTAGAAGGGATGTATACTGCTACTCAGCAGAATCGCAGTAATTTCTTGGCAGGTAAAAAGGACGCACTTTATGATCATAAACCTCGGCCAGTGGTGAGCAGTGTTTGCATACTACTACAGTGTTCCGGCACCATTCGGCCACGGATGTAAAACACAGATTCTCCTCGTGATTTTCCACCTTACAATGGCCCGTCTGCTCTCGATAGCACATGCTAGCTGCTCCAGTTGTACAGCAGAGTCCTGAATGTTGTCATTTAACCAAGTCTCAGTGAATACGAAGCACACAGCAGTTACTTACTAACCGTTCGATCTCAGCAGTCGTATGTAATCCATTTTGTTGTCCAGTGATCGTACATTTGCTAGAGAATGGATGGTGGCGGCTGGGCGAAGGCTGGCCGCTAGCCTGGCCCGACACCTCCGCTGCCCCTCTTCTGCTTCCTCACACACCGCCTCGACGCTTTCCGGGAGGAGTAGCAGGTCCGTGTTGTTGCAGGCCGGAGTAGTCCCAGTTCCTTTAGCTCTGTTGCAAAGTTCAGAACGCTGCAAAACTTGCTTTTGCAGATGTCAATTAAAAATCGCCTGCTGTACTCTGTAGTACGCATCGTGAGTAAGACGAGACCTAACACGTAAAACTTTCGACAAACACTTTTAAACTTAACAAACACCGCTCAAGTTGGGACAGAGCGAGGTCGCTGTGTGTGCACGCGCCGCCATCTTGGACATCAAACACACAAAAGACATCATCACTCGCTAACTGGAAGCCATGGCTGACAGGGGATGTCCTCAGGCTGCTGAGGGCCAGAGACAAAGCCTACAGAGCTGGGGATGCTGGCATGAGAACAGCGACAACTCCGTCCTGCGTGGCATCAAGGAAGCAAAAAGGAATACACCCACAAGATAACCACCCACTTCAAAGACAGCAGGAACGCATAAAGCCTAAGTGGCAGGGCATTCAGGCCATCACAGACACTTACAAGCCCGCCACAGAGCTGTGAGAGCAACATCCTCTGCTCAACAATCTGAACCGCTTTGCTCGCTTTGAAGCACAAACAGCACTTGCCCACAGAAGACCCTTCCTCCACACTAGGCAGCCCTGTGCCTCCTTGCCGACAGCTGAAGAGGACACTTGGTGCTATCAACACCAGAAGGCAGCAGGCCCAGACAACATCCCAGGTCGTATGCTTTCGAAGGATCATGCTGAGGGAGCTTAAGGATGTTCCTCACAGACATCTTTAACACTTCCCTGAAGCAAGCCATCGCCCCATCATGTTTCAAAGCTACCACCATCATACCTGTGCCAAGAAAACTGCTCCATCCTGCTTCAATGACTGGAAATGCCTGCACTGACACCCATCATCATGAAGTGCTTTGAGCCGCTTGTCATGTCACACATCAAATCCATTCTCTAATTCCTGGACCCCCTTCCAGTTTGCATACCGAGCCAAACGGCCCACAGAGGATGCACCTGGCCTGCCCTCCACCCAGCCCTCACTACCTGGAAGAGACTCATATGTGAGATTGCTGTTTATAGACTTCAGTTCTGCATTCAACACCATAATACCACAACAACTCATCTGCAAACTTGACAAACTGGGACTCAGTACCTACCTCTCTGCAACTGGCTACTGGACTTCCTCTGTCAGAGGCTCCAAGTAGTATAAGCAAATTAATATCTCAAGCAGCATCACACTGAGCACGGGCCCCAAGGCTGTGTGCTCAGTCCGCTCTTCACCCCGCTGACGATAACTGCACTCCAACCTACAGCAACAGTCCCACATAGTGAAATTTGCTGACGACATGCACTTGGTGGGTCTCATCACCAAGGGCTGCACGAGACTAATACAGGTTGAGGTGCCTACCTTCTGACCACGTGCGTGGTGACAGCAACCTCCTGCTGAACGCCAGCAAGACTAAGGAGATTGTTGTTGACTTCCTCAGAGAGTCGCACCCCAACACCTGCCACTGACCACCACGTGCCGTGGAGAGTGAGCAGTACCAAATTCCTGGGGTGCACATCAGTGAAGACCTCTCCTAACTTCTCACCAACACTGCATCACTGGCTAAGAAAGCCTACGCCGCTTCGTACTTCCTGGCGAGTTCCAGCAGCAAGTGCTCCACCAGCCATCATGATCACATTCTACCGAGGCACCATTGAGAGCATCCTCTCCAGCTGTATCAGCTGTGTGGGGCGGAAGCTGCACTGAATACAACAGGAAAGCCCTGCAGCTGCCAGTGAACACAGCTGAAGGATTATTGGTGCTTTCCCTCCCTGAAGGACATTTACACCTCCCACCTCACCATACACCAAAATTGTGAGTGATGCAAGTCACCCTACCACAATTTGTTTGATCTTACTCTCTGGAAGAGGTACAGAATTGCAGACCTCACCAACAGCTTCATACACACCAGGCTGTTAGATCCTGAACTCTCTCTCCCTCCACCCTCAGCTACATAACATCCTGACTTTTAGACCCAAAATGGCTGCCTTGCACTTCAATTCAATTTGTACACTCTGCAACCGTTTGTCCGTCCTAAACACCGGAACACACTTCTGCTGCTCTTACATAACTTGCACCACTATTACTTCGTGCCACTTAGGTCAAAACAAAACTACCTCTCAGCCATTTATTGGCCTGACTTTGCACTATTATATTGACTGCTCATCGTATGCACACAATTGCACAATTTCTACCAAATTTTGCTGCTCTATTTCTTCATTGCATGTGCCTTCTATTTTACTTTTTATATTTTATGTTGTTTACTTGAATGTTAAGTTTGTATGTGGACCCAATTGGTAAAATATGTCTTGTCTCCACCGCGGATAGTAGGAAACGCAATTTACCCTCAGGCGTCTTGGACATGTACAGAAATTGACAATAAAGCAGACTTAGACTTTGATTCTTGACTAATACGCGACGATAATACGAAATACGACGACGCGACGCATCTATCAAGCATCTAGCAATACGCATCGCGGCGACGAAAGTAATAATGACGACGCTATCAAGACGCAGTAATACGCGACGACAAGACGAAAGTAACGACGACAAGACGAAAATACGCGACGCGACAATAATAAAGACGAAAGTAATACGCATCTACGACGCAGTAATACGCACGCACGACAAGACGCAGTAATACGCGACGACGCATTGACGCAGTAATACGCGACGACAAGATCTATAATGACGCATTAATAAGACGAAATAATACGCATCTATCAATAACAAGATTCGCGTAATACGCGACGACGATGCACAACACAAGCTATAATGCGACGACAAGACGAAAATAATGCGACGACAAGACGAAAGTAATAATGCGACAAGACGAAAGTAATACGACGCCATTACATCTAGAGTAATATGACGCGACGCATAAGACGAAAGTAATACGCGACGCACGCATTGGACGAAAGTAATACGCATCGCCATCGCGACGTTAATAAGACGAAAATACGCGACGATGCACGCGACGCATAAAGGACGAAAATACGCGACGACAAGACGAAAGTAATACGCGACGCACGCATCTATCGCTATCGCAATACGCATCGACAAGACGAGTAATACGCGACGCGACAAGACGAAAGTAATACCACGACAAGACGGTAATTGCGACGACGACAAGACGAAAGTAATAATGAATGCGACGCGACAAGACGAAAGTAATAATACATGCACGCAAGACGAAAGTAATAATGACGCACAAGACGAAGTAATACGCACGCATCGCTAATAAGACTATAATACGCGACGCATCGCTATCAAGACGAGGATAGTAGGATAGAGGATAGTAGGAAACTAATTCTCGGATTTTGTATGTCTTGACATGTACAAAATTCGATACAAAGGTGACTTAGACTTTGACTTTGACTAATACGCACGCACAAGACGAGTAATACGCACGCACACACAAGACGAGTAATACGCACGCACAAGACGAGTAATACGACGACGCATGCACAAGTATTTGTGCAATACGCACGCGACAAGACGCAGTAACAGACGACGACAAGACGAAAAATACTACCTACTAATAATAATAAGACAGCACGACGACAAGATGAGTAATACGCACGCATCTATGCACGCAGTAATACGCATCACGGCCACAAGACGAAAATAATGACGCGACAAGACGCAGTAATACACGACAAGACGGTAATACGCAAGCACGCACGCACAAGACGAGTAATACGCACACACGCACAAGACGAGTAATACGCCACCATCGACAAGATTCTTCAGAGTATATGCATGCACGCGGCTTTACGGTAATAATGCACTATCAAGACGAAAATGACGACGCGACAAGACGAAAGTAATACGCACTATCAAGATCTATAATACGACGACAACACGAAAGTAATGCTATCAATACACAACATCGAAAGTAATAATGACGACGACGACGACAAGACGGTAATAATGCCATCTAACGACAAGACGAAAGTAATAATGCGACACGCACAAGATGAGTAATACGCACGCGACAAGACGAAAGTAATATGCACGCATCGCGACAAGACGAAAGTAATACGCACGCGACGACAAGACGCAGTAATACGACGACAACACGAAAGTAATTAACGACGACGACAAGACGGTAATACGCGACGACGACGCTATCAAGACGAAAGTAATACGCATCTAACGACAAGACGAGTAATACGCATCAATAATAAGACGGTAGGACACGCATCAACGATAAGACGAGTATAATACGCGACGCGACGCGACGACAAGACGAATACCGCATCTAACGCGACAAGACGAAAGTAATACGCGACAATAATAAGACGAAGTAATAATGCATCTAACGCTAATAAGACGACACAAGATGAGTAATACGACGACAAGACGAAAATATGCAATCACATCTAATAAGACGATTAATACGACGACAAGACGAAAATACGAAAGACAAGACGAGTAATATCGCGACGACTCAATGACAAGACGAGTAATACGCGACGACGCGACAAGACGAGTAATACGATGCACGCATCGACAAGATCTAGTAATACGCACGCGACGCACAAGACGAAAGTAATACGCACGCAGAAGACGAAAATATGCACGACGCATAAGACGATTAATATACACAAGACGAAAATGACCATTATCTATAATAACATCGCGACGACGCTATCGCTGACGACACGCGACGCGACGACGCTATCAAGACGAAAGTAATACGCATCTATCACGACGACAAGACGAAAGTAATAATGACGACAAGACGAGTAATACGCACTATCAAGACGAGTAATACGCATCGCCGCAATATTGACGAAGTAACACTATCGACAAGATTCCAGTAACACGACGACAAGACGAGTAATAACGACGCAGGCACAAGACTCCAGTAATACGCGACGCACAAAGATCGAATAATACGACGACAACACGCAGTAATAACGCATTAACGCACAACACGAAATACGACGACGCGACGCGACGACGACAAGACGAAGTAATACGACGAACGCGACAAGACTATAACACGACGACAAGATGAGTAATACTGACGACAAGACGAAAATATGCACGACGCCATCAAGACGAAAGGTAATACGACGACGCGACAAGACGAAAATAATGACGTTAATAAACACGTAATACGCATCATCGCCATCAAGACGCAGTAACACCATCGACGCCATCGACAAGAAAATACCATCAACGCACAAGACGAAGTAATAACGACTATCAACATCTATAATACTCCATCATCGCTGATCTAGAGCAATAACGCAGTTAACTAATCGCCATCGACTCCAGTAACACGCACAATACATAAAGATCTAGCACACGCACGCCATCGCCATCACTATCGCGATCTAGCAATACGTACGCACCATGACGAAGTAATACGCATCGACAAGACGAAAGTAATACGCATCTATCTATCAAGACGAAAGTAATAATGCGACGACAAGACGCAGTAACACGACGACAACACGAAAGTAATACGACAATAACGCGACAACACGAAGTAATAATGACGACGACGACGACAAGACGAGTAATACGCATCTAACGCGACGATTTGAAAATACTAATTAACGACAAGATGAGTAATACGCACGCACAAGACGAGTAATATGCACGCACGCACAAGACGAGTAATACGACGACGCGACAAGACGAGTAATACGACGACAACACGAAAATAATGACGCATCGACAAGACGACACGCGACGCACGCATCGCGACAAGACGAAATAATACGCCATCTAACGCTAATAACGAGTAATACGCATCAACACAAGACGGTAATACGCATCTAACGCTAATAAGACGAAAATAATACGACGCACGCATCGCCATCAAGACGAATACGCATCAACGCACAAGACGCAGTAATGCTAATACACACAAGACGCAGTAATACGCATCTAACGCGACAAGACGAAAATACGACACAAGATGAGTAATACGACGACAAGACGAGTAATATGCACGCACTATCAAGACGCATTAATACGCGACGACAAGACGAAAATACGCGACGCACAAGACTATAATACGCGACGCACTACCGACAAGACGAGTACGCATCGCGACGCGACAAGACGAAAATACGATGCACGCATCGACAAGACGGTAATACGCACGCATCGACAAGACGAAGTAATACGCACGCAGAAGACGCAGTATGCACGACGACAAGACGATTAATATGCTACACAAGACGAAAGTAATAACGACGACAAGACGAAAATACGACGACGACGACAAGACGAAAATACGCACGCACGCACGCACAAGACGAGTAATACGCACGCACGCACAAGACGAGTAATACGCACGCACAAGACGAAAGTAATAATGCACGCGACAAGACGAAAATACGCACGCATTACGACGAAGCGACGCACGCACAAGACGCAGTAATACGACGCACAAGACGGTAATACGCGACGCAGGCACAAGACGGTAATACGCGACGCAGTACGCACGCAGTAATAATGACGACAAGACGGTACGCACGACAACACGAAAATAATGCACAATAATGCGACAACACGCAGTAATACGCACGCATCGCATTAATAAGACGCAGTAATACATCTAACGCAAGACGAGTAATACGCGACGCGACAAGATGAGTAATACGCATCGACAAGACGAAAATACGCACGCACGCGACAAGACGAAAATACGCACGCATCGACAAGACGCAGTAATACGCATCACAAATACCAGTAATACGCACGCACGCACAAGACGAGTAATACGCACGCACGCACGCACGCACAAGACGAGTAATACGCACGAACGCACAAGACGAGTAATACGCACACGCAAGATGAGTAATACGCACGCACAAGACGAGTAATATGCACGCACGCACAAGACGAGTAATACGCACGCACAAGACGAGTAATACGCACGCACAAGACGAGTAATACGCACGCACAAGACGAGTAATACGCACGCACGCACAAGACGAGTAATACGCACGCACGCACGCACAAGACGAGTAATACGCACGCACGCACAAGACGAGTAATACGCACGCAGAAGACGAGTAATATGCACGCACGCACAAGACGATTAACACGCACACACAAGACGAGTAATACGCACGCACGCACAAGACGAGTAATACGCACACACGCACGCACAAGACGAGTAATACGCACGCACGCACGCACAAGACGAGTAATACGACGCACGCACGCACGCACAAGACGAGTAATACGCACGCACAAGACGAGTAATACGCACGCACGCACGCACGCACAAGACGAGTAATACGCACGCACAAGACGAGTAATACGCACGCACAAGACGAGTAATACGCAAGCACGCACGCATCGCGACAAGCATTTAGTAATACGCACGCACGCCGCCGCATAAAGACGAAAATACGCACGCACAAGACGAGTAATACGCACGCACAAGACGAGTAATACGCACGCACGCACAAGACGAGTAATACGCACGCACAAGACGAGTAATACGCACGCACAAGACGAGTAATACGCAGACGATGCACATGACGGTAATACGCACGCACAAGCACGGTAATACGCACGCTATTGCTATTTGTGCAATACGCACGCACGCACGCACAAGACGAGTAATACGCACGCACGCACGCTTACGCATAAGATTTGTGCACACGCGACGCATCTACAAGACGCAGTAATACGCACGCGACGCGACAAGACGAGTAATACACACGACGCCATCACACACAAGACGAAAGTAATACGCGACGCGACAAGACGGCAATACGCGACGCACGCGACGCGACAAGACGAAAGTAATACCACGACGGCACACAAGACGAAAATAATGCCACGACGCACAAGACGAAACACACGCGACGATGCACGCGACAAGACGAAAATACGCACGACAAGACGAAGTAATAATGACACATGGTAAATGTATTTGTGTGTGTGTCTGTGTGTGTGTATTTGTGTGTGTGTGTGTGTGTGTGTCTGTGTGTCTTTGTCTGTGTGTATGTATGTGCATGTGTGTGTGTGTGTGTGTGTGTGTGTGTGTGTGTATGTGCGTGCGTGTGTGTGTGTGTGTTTCAGCATCACTGCAGACGTTGTGGTTAAGCAGTGTGTGGTAAATAAATGTGTGTGTGTGTGTGTGTGTGTGTTTCAGCATCACTGCAGGCGCAGGGTTGCCGTGTGTGGTAAATGCTCTTCTCAAAGGTCCACCATTCCACTCATGGGCTTTGA
>NC_063191.1:1065230-1077730 GCF_017589495.1 Alosa alosa
ACGCCTGTTGCCTGGGCAGGTAATCACAGCACACACAAGGCAGGTAATAAACGCGACACAAGGCAATGTCGCACACACAAGATGAGTGTCACATACGCACAAGGCAGTGTACTGCGCCTGGCGGTGTCATACGCACAAGGCGGTAATACGCGCAAGGCGATAATACGCGCGCACAAGGCAGTGTCACGCACGCACGCACAAGACAGGTAATACATGCGCACACTAGGGCCAGTGTCACATACGCCACGCACAAGGCCAGTGTCATGCATAGAAGGCAGATGTGTAATATGTATGCTGACGATTAATATGCACACACAAGGCAGTGTCACATACTAGGAAGAATGTCTGCTTATGCCATACCGAGGCAGTGTCTTGCTTAAATGCATGCCGCACAAGGCGAATGTCATGCGTGCGCATGCCCTTTAGACCAGTGTCTGTAGCACAAGGCAGATGTCTACATACGCACAAGGCGAATGTCTGCATACATGACAGTGTCATATATACGCACAAAAGACGAATGTCACATACCGCACAAGGCGAATGTCGCACGCAGGCACAAAGGCGAGTATCGCCTGCATGAGCACAAGGCGGAGTGTCCTTACGCCAAGGCAGGTAATACATACACTTTAACACGAATGTCCTTTTACCACCTTTAACCTGATGTCATGCGCCGCGCCAGCACAAAATGAGTATCTGCCTGAGCAGCACAAGGCATGATGTCTGCACTTTAAGATAGATGTCACATATAAAGACGAGTAATATACGCACAACCACAGTGTCTGTGCTGCCTTTACAAAGGCGAATGTCTGTATATGCCTTGCACAAGGCAGATGTCTGCCTGAGAAACGCACAAAGGCGAATGTCACACACACAAGATATAGTGTCTGTACGCTGGGGCAGAGTAATATGCATACGCACAAAACGGTGTCATGCGCACAAAAGCCGGAGTAGCTCACATACGCTGAGCAGGTGTCTTGCGCACTCACGCCTGAGGCAGTATCTGCGCACAAGGCAGTGTCATGCCTTGCAGCACAAGACGAAATGTCTACATGCACTTTCAAGGCAGGTATCTCATACATATGAAGCCGAGTAATAATATGCGCACAAGACGATTAACAGCACACACAAGGCCCAGTGTCTCACATACGCACAAAGGCCGAATGTGTCTGTGCATAGCACAAAGGCAGGTAATACATATGTAGCTGGGCAGTGTCCTTGCATACAAGGCAGTGTCTTGCCTTGCAGCACAAGGCAGGTGTCACATGCACTGGGGCAGTGTCTGCATACAAGGCAGGTGTCACATGAAAGCCTTGCGCGCGCAGCACAAGGCAGGTGTCTTACATGCCTTGCCCCAGCTAGGCCAGTGTCACATGCCTTGCAAGACAGTATGTCATACGCACAAGGCAGATAATGCATGCGCATGCACGCTGACGAGTGGCTCACATACGCACAAGGGCAAAGTGTCTGCGCACAAAGGCAGGTAATACACTGCATGCACATGACGAGTAATGCCTTGCCGCACAAGGCAGGTATCACATGCCTTTACAAGGCAATGTGTCATGCGCGCATACGCACAAGGCAATGTCATGCCTTGCGCCTTACGCACAAGACGGTATCATGCGCGCTAGAAAATGTCTGCATGCGCACAGGCAGTAATACACCTTGCCTTACACACAAGGCGAATGTCTGCCGCACAAGGCGGAAATGTCACCTTGCTGCCTTACTTGCTAAGGCAGGAAGTCATGCGCTGCGCGCACACACAAGACGAGTATCCTTGCATACGCTAGAATAGCAGCAGATGTCTATGCCGTACTGCGCTAAAAGACAGTGTCACATACGCTGGGGTAGTGTCATGCAGCACCACATGGTAAATGTGTTGTGTGTGTGTGTGTGTATTTGTGTTGTGTGTGTGTGTGTGTGTCTGTGTGTCTTTGTCTGTGTGTATGTATGTGCATGTGTGTGTGTGTGTGTGTGTGTGTGTGTGTGTGTGTGTGTGTGCGTGCGTGTGTGTGTTTCAAGCATCACTGCGGGCGTTATTGGTTAAAAGCGGTGTGTGGTGGAAATTCAAATGTGTGTGTGTGTGTGTGTGTGTTTTCAGCATCACTGCAGGCGTTGTGGTCAAGCGGTGTGTGGTAAATGCTCTTCTCGGCGGTCCACCATTCCACTCATGGGCTTTGAATTCCCTGTGAGGGTGTGTGACAGTTGCTATGAATCCATCACAGAACAGGAGTGAGTATACACACACACACACACTATACGTACATACACACACACACACTATATATATACATACACACTCACTATATACACACACAGACACACACTATATATACACACACACACATACACACACACACTATATATACACACACACACTATATACATACACCCACACACTCTATATACATACACACTATATACACACACACACTATTTTGGGCAGCCGTAGCCCACTGGTTAGCACTCTGGACTTGTAACCGGAGGGTTGCCGGTTCGAACCCCGACCAGTAGGCACGGCTGAAGCTAACTAACCCCTCACTGCTCCCGGCGCCGCCGTTGAAGCAGGCAGCTCACTGCGCCGGGATTAGTGTGTGTATACACTATACACACACACACACACACACAGTATCACGTTTTAACATGAATACATGCCAAAACCAATAATAAAAGTTATATGTGTGCTTTAAAATGGAGATAATTGTTATTTCTTGTGGTGTTTGTGTGTGTGTGTATATGTCAATGATACGTAATATTAATATTATTAATGCGGCATCAAATCAAATATGATAATGCGTGTGTGTGTGTGTGTCTGTCATCTTCAGCAATGATGACCATGCTTATGTCAAATATTATTAATATTGGCTGTATAATAATCTATGCTTGCCGTAATGGCATATTGTGTCTGTGGCTATTGCCCTATGTGTCTGTATTATTGTGTTTGCAGTGGGTATTGTCCTTATTGAAAATGTGTGCGTCTATGTGTATTGTGTGTGTGTGTGTTTGGAAATAACGATGGCATGTGGTGTATTGATAACAATCGTGTGTGTGTGTCTATGTCTATATTATTGTGTATGTGTAATGACCTTGTATTGGCGAATGCCGTCGCGTCGCGTCGTGCATATTAAATGGTAACGTCAGTCGCGTGGTGTAATATGTGGCCAATGTGTTGTATTATTAATGACGGCAATAAAGGCTGTAACCCCATTGTGTGATATTGTTCAATATTGTGTCGCATCGATTTGTCGTGCATCGTGTATGTAATGGTGTGTAACGTGTGTGTGTGTGTGTCTGTCGCGTCGTCGCGTGTATTGTGGCGTAGCATTACATAATGTGCGTCGCGATATGTGTTAATGAAATGTTTGTGTGTCTATGTATGACATTGTTTAATTATTATTATTATTTGTGTGGCCAATGGAAGTCTCTGTGTGTATTGTGTTTGTGTGTATATGTCGATTTATGCGTGTGTGTGTGTATTTGTGAGTATTAAGTAATGCGTGTGTGTGTGTGTGTCTGTGTGTGTGTGTGTGGCATATATGTATGTGTGAATAATGCGTGCGTTTTGTGTGTAATGCTATATAACAATATATGTGATATTGTTTGTGTGTATAATGTATGTAATTATTGTATGTGTTTGTGTGTGTTATTAATATTAGTAATGTATCATTGTATTGTGTGTAATATTGTTGTGTGTTTATTAATTATAATGTGTTGTGTAATGTGTGTGTGTATGTGTTGTGTGTGTGTATATATATGTAATGTTAACATTTGTGTGTAATGTGTGTGTATATATTATTATGTGTGTTTATTATAAATATTATTATGAGAGTGTGTATTATTATTATTATTATTGTATTATTGATGTATTGTGTTTGTATTATTATAATATTAATTATAATTATATATTATTATTATGATAATGTTATTATTATTATTGTGTTATATAATGTGTATGTATATATATTATTTATTATTATTGGTATTGATGATATGTGTATATTATTGTGTAATTATTAATTGTGTGAGTGTTAGTATTATTATTATGTATATATTATTATAATGTGTTTGTGTGTAATGTATGTAATATAATAGTGATATTGTGTATGTTATTAGCTATAATATTATTATTATTGTGTTAATGTGTTGTGTGTATGTGTGTTGTAATGTATGTACTTAATATTATATATGTGTGTATAATATTCTATTGTAATATTATGTATTATTATAATGTAAATAATGTGTGTATGTGTGTGTATATGTCATTATTGTATGTATATAATATTAACCAATGTTATTATTATTATTGTATAGTAGTATTGTAATGTCAGTATGTGTGTGTGTATATGTAGTAATGTAATAATATTATTATTATGTAATATTATTATATAATATGTGTGTGTATATATTCATTATAGTAATTAAGTAGTATTGGTAATGTATTATGATATTATTATTATTATGTTGTATTATTATTATTAATGTATTATATAATAATGTGTGTATACTCTCATAGTAATGTGTGTGTAATAATATGTGTGTGTGTTATTGATATTATGTGTAATCTTTTAAGATGTGTGTGTATATAATAATGATATGATTAGACAATAATGTGTTATTATTGTGATGTGTGATGTGTGTGTATGAAATAATATGTAATGTGTGTGTGTGTGATTGTATATATGTGTGTGTGTGTGTGTAATAATGTGTAGTAGTAGTAATTATAATAATGTGTTATTATTAGTGTATATAATAATGTTGTGTGATAATAATGTATTATTAATGTGTATTGTATATATCATTTATTATTATTATGTAATAATATTATTGTTATTAATATTATTATTATTCTGTAATGTTTGTGTATAGCCATATTGTGTATATAGCATATATTATGTGTAATATTAGTATTGTGTGTGTGTGTTAATTATTATTGTGTATATGTGTGTGTGTGTGTATATATGTGTGTGTGTGTATATATTGTGTGTATTGTGTGTAATATTATTATATGTGTTTGTGTGTTTGTTATTATTATTAGTGTAAATATTATTATTGTAATGTGTGTGTAATATTATTAATGTAATGTTTGTGTATATGTGTGTCAATGTGTATATATATATATTATTATTGTGTATTATTATTGTAATGTATTATTGTGTAATATTATTATTGTAGTATTGATTGTGTTGTGTATATGTGTGTGTGTGTGTATATATATATATATATATATGTGGTATTAATGTTCAAGCGGGGCCCCCACGACCACATTCCATGACAACAAGCAAGGGATGATCCACATGCACTATGAGCCTTTCTGCCCAGCTGGCTCCTCACCTCAGGCATCGACAGGAATATCAAGGTCAAGGTGTGTGGTATTATTATTATTGTGTGTGATATCATGGCTCCTCACCTCAGGCATCGACAGAACATCAAGGTGTTGTGTGTGTGTGTGTGATATCTTCAGCTGGCTCCTCACCTCAGGCATCGACAGAGTCATCAAGGTGTGTGTGTGTGTGTGTGTGTGATATCTTCAGCTGGCTCCTCACCTCAGGCATCGACAGAGTCATCAAGGTGTGTGTGTGTGTGTGTGTGTGTGTGTGTGTGTGTGTGATATCTTCAGCTGGCTCCTCACCTCAGGCATCGACAGAGTCATCAAGGTGTGTGTGTGTGTGTGTGTGATATCTTCTCCATACCTATGATGTGTGTGTGTGTGTGTGTGATATCTTCTCGATACCCATGATGTGTGTGTGTGTGTGTGTGTGTGTGATATCTTCTCGATACCCATGCCTATATGTGTGTGTGTGTGTGTGTGTGTCCACAGCTATGGGACATGTCTCCAGTGGTGTCCTGAGTTGTGGGGTGATGGGGAGTCACTACGAGTAACAGGGACCTTCTGCACAAGGCAGCTGTTTCTATGGCAACAGTGGACCTGAAGGAAGCAGAGTTGGAGGGACTGTGACATCATCATCTGGACAAACACAAACACACACACACACACACATAAACACATACAAATACACACACACACACACACACACACACATACAAATACACACACACACGACCTGGAGTATCACTGGAAAGACTCTGACATTAGTGGCCTTCAAAATGGTCACACACACACATCTTGTGTGTGAGTGTGTTTTGCATGTTTAACATTTGTTGTGTGTTTGCATAATGTTTAACTCTGGTGTGTGTGTGTGTGTGTGTGTCTGCTCCTGATTGAGTGTAAAATTGTGTAACTTCTTCCTGTGAGTCTCTTTGGACCAGAAGTTCATTAAAAACTTTTGCCTGTTCGACTTAAACTTACTGAATGTCCCCCACACACACACACACACACACACCAACACACACACACATGCATGTGGCATTTATTACAGGACAACAGAGTAAATAAATGAATTATAACTAGGCTATATATGGCACAACACAACAAATTAAAACAATATGTAGAACTAGGCTATATATGGCATGACATGACTGAACATTATATAAATTAAATTAGGGCTATTATGTTTGCATTTATGTGTGTTCAGTTGGTTTTAACAAACTGCAGCAAGAAATGCAGCTTTCTACTGTAGCAACAGACTCAATGTCCGTATACTATAGCAACAGGCTGAATACCGTAGCAACAGCCTCAATGTCGGATACTATAGCAACAGGCTCAATGTCCTTATACTGTAGTGATAGTATATTTTTACTACCATATTTCTCTTAAGACTCAGTCAGGACGATGCAAGATCAGGATCCAGGCTTTATTCTTTTTAATGAGGGGCCAGTGGCCCTCAAGGGAGAGAAGTATATGTTTGTTTCACCCCATCATGGATCTCACCAGTATCTCAGTATTCTCTGACTTCTCTGCCTATACAGAAACTGTCTACCATATTTAAAGTTACACACAAAGAGAAGGAGTGACCTACTAGTATGAATATGCAGGTGAAGGTGTGGTGTGTGGGGATGTGGCCTTTTGGCCCAGCTTCTGTGTCTTTTAATTAAAACTACCCCTTTCCTGGGAAGTCCTTCAGAGGCCTGGACACATGCTGTTCTACAAACATTAACATTTCACACCTGGTGATGGGCAAAAGGCATCTAGACAGGCTTTCATTGAATTCTAATCATTCAAGGATAAACAATGGATACACTGCATAAAGACCAAAAGACACACACAGGGTACACATGGGTACAAAAATCACAGATGACCATAAGAATGCATGAAGTATGTACATTTACAGAAATGAGGCTGATTCACAACACTTTCAGTAGCAACAGGCTCAATACCGTAACAACAGCCTCAATGTCCGGATACTATAGCAACAGGCTCAATGTCCTTATACTGTAGTATTAGTATATTTTTACTACCATATTTCTCCCAAAGCTCAGTCAGGGGCGATGCAAGATCAGGATCCAGGCTTTATTCTTTTTTTAATGAGGGGCCAGTGGCCCTCAAGGGAAGAGAGTATATGTTTGTTTCACCCCATCATGGATCTCACCAGTATCTCAGTATTCTCTGACTTCTCTGCCTATACAGAAACACCTACCATATTTAAGTTACACACAAAGAGAGAAGGGTGACCTACTAGTATGAATATGCAGGTGAAGGTGTGGTGTGTGGGGGATGTGGCCTTTTGGCCCAGCTATTAATCTTTTAATTAAAACTACCCCCTTTCCTGGGAAGTCCTTCAGAGGCCTGGACACATGCTGTTCTACAAACATTAACATTTCACACCTGGTGATGGGCAAAAGGCATCTAGACAGGCTTTCATTGAATTCTAATCATTCAAGGATAAACAATGGATACACTGCATAAAGACCAAAGACACACACAGGGTACACATGGGTACAAAAAATCACAGATGACCATAAGAAGTACGCAGTATGTACATTTACAGAAATGAGGCTGATTCACAACACTTTCAGTAGCAACAGGCTCAATACCGTAGCAACAGCCTCAATGTCCGGATACTATAGCAACAGGCTCAATGTCCGTATACTATAGCAACAGCCTCAATACTATAGCAACAGGCTCAATGTCCTAATACTGTAGCAACAGGCTCAATGTCCGTATACTATAGCAACAGCCTCAATACTATAGCAACAGGCTCAATGTCCTTATACAGTAGCAACAGCCTCAATACTGTAGCAACAGGCTCAATGTCCGTATACTATAGCAACAGGCTCAATGTCCGTATACTATAGCAACAGGCTCAATATCCTTATACCGTAGCAACACGCTTAATACCGTAGCAACAGGCTCAATACCGTAGCAAGAGGCTCAATGTCCTTATACTGTAGCAACAGGCTCAATACCGTAGGAACAGGCTCAATACTGTAGCAAAAGACTCAATACTATAGCAACAGGCTTAATACTGTAGCAACAGGCTCAATGTCCGTATACTATAGCAACAGGCTCAATACCGTAGCAACAGGCTCAATACTATAGCAACAGGCTCAATACCATAGCAACAGGCTCAATACCATAGCAACAGGCTCAATGTCCTTATACAGTAACAACAGCCTCAATACTGTAGCAACAGGCTCAATGTCCGTATACTATAGCAACAGGCTCAATGTCCTTATACTGTAGCAACACACTTATACGGTAGCAATACCGTAGCAACAGGCTCAATACTGTAGCAACAGGCTCAATACCATAGCAACAGGCTCAATACCGCAGCAACAGGCTCAATACCGTAGCAACAGGCTCAATGTCCGTATACATTTATACTTTAGATAAATCAAGTTCATGACTAATGCCATAGCAGCTTATGCTACTCATAACCAAGAGGTATTAAAGTTCATGACTAATGCCATAGCAGCTTATGCTACTCATAACCAAGAGGTATTAAAGTTCATGACTAATGCCATAGCTTATGCTACTCATAACCAAGAGGTATTTGGGATCCAGCAGATTTAAATTTTAGAACAGAACAGGCCATTCTTAGAAAAGGCTCCTATATTTGCCCTGAGAGTGTAGGGTCCAGGTCAACACTAAGATGATGTAGGGTCTCTGTAGGTCAACACTAAGATGATGTAGGGTCTCTGTAGGGCTCTGAGTTGGGTGCACACACTCTCACTCACCCTCACACACTCTCACACACACTCACTCTCACACACGCACACTCACACATACATACATACATACATACATACATACATACATACATACATACATACATACATACATACATACATACATAAACACAAGTCGTGTTGAGAGTGTACATGTTTAATACAACCATAAAAAGGAGACAATTTTAGACTGTAAACATAAATATTATTAATTATAATACACACACTAAAAACTGTCAGTCAGGTTAACATGTGTGTGTGTGTGTATCATGTGGAGGGCTGTGCGTGTGTATCATGTGGAGGGATATGTGTGTGTGTGTGTGTGTCATGTGGAGGGCTGTGTGTGTGTGTGTGTGTGTGTATCATGTGGAGGGCTGTGTGTGGCTGTGTGTGTCTCTGTGTGTGTGCATCATGTGGAGGGCTGTGTGAGTGTGTGTGTATCATGTGGAGGGCTGTGTGTGTGTGTGTGTGTGTATCATGTGGAGGGCTGTGTGTGTGTGTATCATGTGGAGGGCTGTGTGTGTGTGTGTGTGTGTGTGTGTGTATCATGTGGAGGCTGTGTGTGTGTGTGTGTGTGTGTGTGTGTATCATGTGGAGGGCTGTGTGTGTGTGTGTGTATCATGTGGAGGGCTTGAACTTGAGGGCCAGTGTGTCCAGCTGGGTCAGCAGTCGCTCCTCCTCTGCAGCAGAGGCCCTGGTGGAGGCCAGCGGTAGGTGTGTGTTCACCGCCTTACGGTCTGCAGCACACACACAAACACACACACACACACACACATACAGGGTTATTACACAAACATACATGTATACAAATCCAGCGGTAGGTGTGTGTTCACCGCCTTACAGTCTGCAACACACACACACACACACACACACACACACACACACACACACACACACACACACACCCTGGTAGAAGGCTCCACTGGGTTGTTTGGTGGCGGCGTGGCTAGCGCAGAGCCAGGTGATGGTGTCGGCTCCCTGAGCCTCAGAGCGGAGACGCCCCTTCATCTTAGCGTGGAAATCAGGCATCGAGGAGCGCACCGCTACACACACACACGCGCACACACACACACAGACACACACACACACACACAGGGTCACAAACATCTGTGAGGTCATCACACAGTACTGGCTCTGCTGCTGCACCATGACCCCGAGCCAAACACCCTCCCAGAACCTGTTCTCCCTTGCGCAGCGGTAGATAGCAGCAGAGAGTAGAGTCCATCAGGCAAGTGCTATTTAAATAAACTCCTGGTGTACTTACAAACTTTTCAATAGTAGCAACAATCAGGCAAAGTGCTATTTAAATAAACTCCTGGTGTCCTTACAAACTTTTCAATAGTAGCAACAATCAGGCAAGTGCTATTTAAATAAACTCCTGGTGTCCTTACAAACTTTTCAATAGTAGCAACAATCAGGCAAGTGCTATTTAAATAAACTCCTGGTGTCCTTACAAACTTTTCAATAGTAGCAACAATCAGGCAAGTGTTATTTAAAAAAACTTTTCAATGCCTCGTTTTATGAGTAAAGAACATACTGTAGAAGTTTCGTACCATTCAGGGCATTATTAGTGGGGTCATTTACGAGATACTCTATAGGTTCCATAAGCGCCTGCAGAAAGTCATTAGTTTCTGACAGCGCTACTCGACCAGGGTTGGACCAAGGGAGAACAGGTTCTGGGAGGGTGTTTGGCTCGAGGTCATGGTGCAAAGGACCCTAGGGTGAAATTTCTCCGAACCATCGATTTAATCACTGATCACACACACACACAAATATGTCCAGATACACACTTACATGCATACACACACACACACTCACTCACACATACATACAAATATGTCCAGATACACACACACACACACACACACCTGGGGTGTCGGCCCAGCCAGGATGCATAGAGGAGAAGTGGATCTCTTTATGCTGCTGAGCCCAGCGCTCTGTGAGAGTAACCTGCTGCCTCTGAAACAACAAACAAATTCAACAAGAACAACATCAACAACAACATCATCATCATCAACAACAACATCATGAACCCTCAAAGCCTTAAAGGATCCTTAGCATCTCTCATACACAGAATGCAGTGCAAAGGGCTTTACATTTGGAGCATTTGAATAGAGAAATGAACAGGTATGATAAGGGATCAGATTCCAAAAATAATTCAGTGGAAATGCATGGATTCCAGTTTCTTCCAGTAGCAGCAACTGGAATCCATGCATTTCCATAGAATTATTTTGGAATCTGATCCTCCTATTCATTATTACTCATCATTTCGACTTATCTTGACTAAATTCAAGATGGATGCAAAGCGTAAACTTAATTGAAGATACTGTCTGTATAAATCGTCTTGTAAGTAAAACTACCAGTGCTTTTCAAAGTTCTCAATGTCTCGTTTTAAATGTCAGGGCCCTCGAAGTCTACCAATGAAGTGTCGAGATACATTGAGCCTCGTAAATGGTGTAAAAAAAGTGATTTATTTGCATGGCTAGCCCGATGCGAAGCACCACCATTGAAAAAGCTGTTGGTAGCATCGACTAACTAACTAAGCCCAGATTTTTGGAGTGCAGGGGACAAGCCGAGATGGGCTATGAGACATCGTTCACACTCAGTATCATGTTTCAATACACTTTAGGTCAATATCACACAAATTCTTCTTTAAGGAACACCACGACCAAAAGACTGACAGCCTTAACCCTTAAGCCCCTAAAAGCACACCATATGGCAACTGTGGCAAGGAAAAACTCCCATATTCCAGGAAGAAACCTTGAGCAGAACCTGACTTAATAGGGGAGCCCATCTGCTTCTGGCTGGCTCGCCCTCAATAGTAGCAGATGTAGAATAATCTGAAAATGTAGTCTACAGGATAAGATGAGTTAACTAAAAGCTTTCCTGTACAGGTATGTTTCAGATCTTTTTAAAATATTTACTGAACTTCGCCTGCTTGATGTACAGAGGCAGGGTGTTCCATAGTTTGGGGGCATAATGGATAAACGCAGCTTCTCCACTTTGTTTGTGGAGCACTTTGGGTACGATTAAAAGATTAGAATTGGAATATGTTTCCTTTGTGGTTGATAAGATATTAAAAGCTCAGAGATAGAACAGGGGTGATGTGTTCTCTCTTCTTGGTCTTAGTTAAAAGGGACCTGGGATCTAAACGCTTAGACATTCAGGAGCTCCTCAACTTAATAAAACTCCACAGCGGGGTGTGTTTGTGTGTGTGTACCTTGTTCTGGGCGTAAGCCATGGTCCCATCAAACGATCCTTTCTCAAACTGCAGATCCTCCACATTAAGCTTCTGAACCAGCATCCCACCAGAAGACACAGTCACCTACACACACAGTCAGTAAGCACACAGACACACACACAGTCAGTAAGCACATAGTCAGTAAGCATACAGACATGCGCACACACACACAGTCAGTAAGCACACACACACACAC
>NC_063191.1:1082730-1100230 GCF_017589495.1 Alosa alosa
AACCCCCTCCATAATCGGCCTTCCACTATTATTTGCGATGGCCAACTCCTCTGCTACTGTAAAACACTCTGGTGCCTTTCCTCCTACAGTAGTGTTCAAAGACACCTGTTTCTTGTTAGCTGTAAAACAGAGGCCAAGTGAAGACTATAAGCTAGGCCTACATGTTTTCATAATTAAGAAATATTAATGCAAACTATAACTATATAAACCTACTATTCTGAATAATGTTTTTGTGTTTCATTTTCACCTGCTGCCATGTGCGTTTGGCAATGGTGTTGCATCTGAAATGTTCACAGGATTAGGCATACACTAAATCAGTAAATGGGGGCTACTTAAACATTCAATTATCCTTATTACTGTAATCTATATGCCCACTTCTGAATTGGGTTGCATCTGTAGGCCTTTCTATGAACTCAAAATAGGCTATTTAATTATTTCAACTCATTTCAGACATTCCGCAAGCTGCTAATCCTCCGTAACACATATTTGAAGAACATGTGGGAATAAAACTTTACTTTTAGGCATTTAGGCTACCCGATCTGTAATACGTTGCCAACAGCCTTGCTTTGTTCACTGCCGACGTATTTGATTTTTGTCGTAGAGTGGGTTTTAATTCCACATAACTTGTCATAATAATTGTGCATTCCTCATCCGTAAAATAAGTTGATCGCGTCATCATTGAAAGTGGTGACTTAGCTGCAACCAACCCTTTTATGTGAGCAGCACAGGTTAACCCGGCTCAACAAATCAACTTCATAATCAATGTCGTCGTTAGTACCGATTAACACCACTTAAGAT
This sequence comes from Alosa alosa, assembly GCF_017589495.1. NCBI lineage: Eukaryota > Metazoa > Chordata > Actinopteri > Clupeiformes > Clupeidae > Alosa > Alosa alosa. The sequence continues at coordinate 1,083,529 of NC_063191.1, forward strand.
AACCAGGTTTTGTCAACCCCGGTTTAACAAAGTAACCCTGGGTTACATCTGGGTAGGTTAAGCTCCCTTCGTAGTACAGGCCCCAGGTAAGCTCAGCTTCCAGTGTAGCCCACGGGCCTACAATACTCTGTGTGTGTGTGTGTGTGTGCGCGTGCGTGTCTCACCAGTACATTGATGCTGTGTTTCTGAGTGAATCCAATAGCAAACTCCCACACCTGTTTGGGACTGGACATGTCCACAATGTGCACATGGACCTCCTACACACACACACACACACAAATAAGATGATGGTCAGACTATAATAAGGAGAATAGCAATAAAAACAACAATGTCAATTCAATCAATAGCCTAATGAAATAAACAATGAAAGGTAATGGGGTTGTATTGCCCCTTTAAGGGTAATGGGGTTGTATAGCCCCTTTAAGGGTAATGGGGTTGTATTGACCCTTCCTTTAAGGGTAATGGATTGTATTGCCCCTTTAGGGTAATGGGGTTGTATTGACCCTTTAAGGTCCCCGAGCGCCGCTGTTGTTGCAGGCAGCTCACTGCGCTGGGATTAGTGTGTGCTTCACCTCACTGTGTGTTCACTGTGTGCTGAGTGTGTTTCACTAATTCACCAATTGGGTTAAATGCAGAGACCAAATTTCCCTCACGGGATCAAAAAAGTATATATACTACTCTACTATACTAAGAGTAATGGGGTTGTATAGCCCCTTTAAGGGTAATGGGGTTGTATTGCCCCTGACTGTGAGGAGTGGGCCCCAGCCGTGACTGACAGCTCCTGAGCGTTGTCATGCCAACCTGATTGTTGCTCTGCTGGATGATCTCCTCTCTGGCGGCCTCCGCTCGCTCTCTGCTCCTGCACACCAGATGCACTGTGCCACCTGTTCCACACACACACACACACACACACACACGCACGCACGCACACACGCACGCACACACAAAGATGGATTGGAGATTCCCTCAGCAGTCAGTGTGTGAGCATCTGAGTTTGAGTCTGTGAGTGTGTGTGACCGTGACTGAGTGTGTGTGTGAATGTGAGCGTGAGCGTGTGCACGTGTGTGTGAGCGTGTGTGAGTGTGTGTGTGAGTGTGTGAGTGTGTGTGAGCATGTGTGTGAGCGTGTGTGCGAGCGTGTGTGTGAGTTTGAACGTGTGTGTGAGTGTGAGTGTGAGTGCCCCTTCCCCCACTACCACCAAGCACCCTCTCATCGAGTTTGTGCTCGTCAGTGCACACCAGACTGCACCAGACTGTGATTGACAGTCAGATCTCACACAGCCCACAGGTCTGATTGGACCAGAAGAACAGGGAGCTGTGGATTTTTGCAAAACAAATAACAGGCTCTAGGTGAAGGTAGAAGTGCGGGTTTTTTTTTAAAACCGGCTGATTTATGTTGTTCTGTCGGAGCATAGTGTCGGTTTCAGTAAATATGATCAAAAAAATCTTGCCAACTGCAGCTTTAAATCTGTCATTTACATGGAGTTACTCGTTTTTGGAGGAGCAACCCCAAAATCTGGGCGTTTCTCATGAATATAACTACCTTAGATAGATAGATAGATAGATAGATAGATACTTTATTGCCTTAAGCACCTTTGCAGCTACACGCTCCAGAGGGCTGTGTTAAGGTCGAGCGCCACTACAAGGTGAAACAGCATATTGCTCAATGTTAGCAGTGGGCCTAGTTCTAAATACATGTAGATTACACAGAATGTTACAAATTAACATTACAGTATCATATTTGGTGTAATATGCTGATACAGCTTCATGTTTTCCCCCATTACAGTGTCACAAGGGGGCATATTTCCCGACATTACCTTATCCAGTGTTTCCCATACATTGAGTAATTTGTGGTGGCCCACCATAATATCAACATTGACCACCACACAATGATTTTTTATGTTGTACTATTTAAATTGGATGAAATCCTTTCATTGTACAGCTATGTGCAACTTTGCACAGCCTCTCCTGTCTCTCAAAGAACCTGCACGCATGTTTAAAGAAAAACATTTTGGCATCATAACCACAGATTTGTTCAAAATTCAAGTTAACTTTGCACCCTCCCCTTTACCTACCACCACAAATAGAATTGAATTCTGTGGGAAACACTGCTTATCCGCGAGGCTACACTGCTTATCCACGAGGCTACATTGTTAAATAGTGAAAACGCCGTTATAATCACCCACTTCAGATATTGGAGCTTACCGACTGTGCATCTTGAGTTTTAACTTGATGTGAAGTCATAATCCCATATCTTACTTCGTTCGAATCTGTCCATTTCTTTTCAACTTGACCGAAGTCATCCACACATTTGCACAGACGTCTGCACTATTGTCGAGCAGCATAGTTTATATTCTCCTGTCTCTTGATTCGGTTGTAATGGAGGCTGGTATTGTTATGCCAGTCTCTCTAGTGTATTCAAAACTGCAGGTGTCAGTCTACAGCTTTGCTAGCGTAGATACATTGATATTATGAGTCAGTCTACAGCTTTGCTAGCATAGATACATTGATATTATGAGTCAGTCTACAGCTTCGCTAGCATAGATGCATTGATATTATGAGTCAGTCTACAGCTTTGCTAGCGTAGATACATTGATATTATGAGTCAGTCTACAGCTTGGTTAGCATAGATGCATTGATATTATGAGTCAGTCTACAGCTTGGTTAGCGTAGATGCATTGATATTATGAGAAGCAGCTGCCATTGAAACTTTCTTTCTCAACAGTGAGTTTTTAAATTATGGATGCGTGCGTGTGGTGCGTGCTGGCATGTGGTGCGTGGTGCGTGTGGTGCGTGCGTGCGGGCGTGTGGTGCGTGCGTGCGTGTGGTGCGTGCTGGCGTGTGGTGCGTGCGTGCGTGACCTCTGTTGGCTATCTCTTGAGCAGCTGCTTTGCCGATGCCGCTGTTGGCCCCGGTGATGACGAAGGAGCGGCCGCTCAGGGTCACCTCCAGGTCAGAGGGGTTGAAGTGTCGGGCTGCAACCTCATAGCCACTCCTAGGGTCAGAGGGAGAACATTGGAGAACACAATAGAACACAGCAGAACACAGGGGTCAGAGGGAGAACACAATAGAACACAGCAGAACACAGGGGTCAGAAGAACACAGGGGTCGAAACAGAATACACAGCAGAACACAGGGGTCAGAAGAACAGAGTAGAACACAATAGAGCACAGCAGAACACAGGGGTTACACTGACAACTAAAAAGAAGTTCTTAATATTTATTGACCCTAAAATTGCTCAAACACTAGACTAGAATTACAATTGTGCAACGCAGCTGCGCTTCCTCAGCAGTACTTTGCTCACATCTGAAACTGAAAAAGTTCACTGTTCAGATGTACGCGAAGCCGTAAAGGTTCTGAAGTTCACATTCAGATGGGAAAGACAACAAAGGCTGTTTGAGGATAGGAATGTAGAAAGTGGCTAGATAGCCACCCCTGCAGGCGACAGGGCGTATTGCTATTCCCATTGTAACAACTTGAATGCCTGTTACATACTTTATGTCTGTCTTTTTGATGCTGGAACCAGAGCCATTTCACTCTGGCTGGAACATTTCGAGTAACATCTAGAAACTAAATGTTGCCAAAAACGATCTTACTAGTTTGTAGTAATCTAGCCTACTGTAGAGAAGACAAGGACATTTCAACCAGTAGCCAAACCGTGGTGAAAGAGTAGCCTAAATACATGCTTTTAAATCACCGTATTGTCAGCAACGTAAACAGGAAATCCTATGAAATGTACTTTCGTAAGATTGGTGAGCTGCGTTGCTGATTCACGGCATAGGCTAAAATCACAGGTTAATGAGTGATAGCAGAGAATGGTGATAGCGTGTTTGGCTAAAAACAAGCACTTACTTGGTATACTCCTGTAGTCCTTTAACAAACCAGACTGCGTTTCTGTAGATGGACATTTTCGGGTGAATCGTAGACACATGCAGGCATTCCTTTCCAATAGAATTATGTGAAACACAGAATCAGATGACCGCTTATACATGTAATGTGCGGCACGCCCCGTGTGTTTTGTAAGGATGACTGGTTGTTGAATAACCGTGTGTCGGAGTTCACTTTACAGTTGGTGTTGACGTGCTAGCTAGGTGCTATCCAGGCAACTAGCAGCGCTAGCCAGCTTGCCCTAGCTCTTATCCTAAGATGAATTTTCTCAACGGGCTATCCTCTGTTGTTAAAGCAACTTATTTTTTGGCCAGGTAGTAGTTTTCGCAGCTCCCAAATGTTTACAATAGTTGTAAGCAATCGTGTTAGCCTGTTAACATAGAGCTGATATTGATAGCGTTAGCTAATAGGCTAACGTTAATGTTATGCTACTCTGCCGTATTTAACGTTAACGTAGAAATCGGGCGTATTAAGCAGTCTGTCGTGGTTTACAGATGCAGCAAATTGGACAGATATGCATGCAAAGGTTCCATAAACATGAATTATATCCCACATGGAACCACTAACGTGTTTTTCAACCTAGTGGGCTGGCGAGTTTTACTAGTTGTCAGGATGGCCGAGTGGTCTAAGGCGCCAGACTCAAGGCGAAATGCCTTCCATTTAGATGGGTCTTCTGGTCTCCGAATGGAGGCGTGGGTTCGAATCCCACTTCTGACATGCTTTTTGCTATTTTGACGAATAGCAAAACATATCGTGTCTAACGGAATTGATAGGCCAAGGTTCTCATTGAGACTATCCAATGGCTATCTAAGCAGTTGGCTAATTGCAGTAAAAAGCTCAAAATGCCTGGACTTTGAACTTATGGGCTGTAAAATTAGATAAGAAAAATGATTGAGGCTGCCGCCGCCTCTCCTGACCCAACATCCGTCCAAACATCAACCTACCTTAAAATCGAGAGTTATAATTTTAAGAGGTAGTCTGATAGTCTGACTGCCACAGGCAGATCTGGAGCTGAGTGAAAAGGACGAAATATGAAATAGAGATTAAACACAGTTGGCTGCCAACCTTTTACTCTAACGTTGGGGTTTATAACACTGTTGTGCATGTACGGCTGTGCTGCTATATCAGGAGACGAGCACGATATAGGGGAGGACATTGTTAACAAAAGACATCTTATTTCATTGTACTGAATTCTCTTGATTGTGATTTGGGGTTTGCTTCTATTTCCTTTAAAATGTACTTTTCATTATGATAAGACATTCATATTTAGTATCCTAAAGGATTTAAGTCCTATTTTTACCAACTGTATGTGTGTGTCAGGATGGCCGAGCGGTCTAAGGCGCCAGACTCAAGGTGATAAGCCTTCCATACAAATGGGTGTTCTGGTCTCCGAATGGAGGCGTGGGTTCGAATCCCACTTCTGACATGACTTTTTGAGTCACTTCGGTTTCTTCAAAGTGAACATTTGTACTACGCATCTCCGTTAAGTAAATGGTTACTAAAGCATTTTTTTTTCATAAAATTGTTTTATGTGAAACACCCTAATATTGTTGTTCCTGTGTGGGCATTTGTGTCGTGAGAACTGGCTGCTCGTGAAGGCTGCAGTTAGCTACACACAAAAACGGGACGAAAGATGCGAGTCAGAAACAAGTTTCAGTTCACCTTCATAAATAGGCTATGGTTCTAGAAGACTCATACGTCAGCACTCTGTTCTGTGTGTTTGTAGCCTATGGCTATAAAATAAAATAAAATAAAGGCTGGGCTAATTTTGCTTACGTTTCACTTCAGATGGGTATCTTGAGTCTGGATGTGTGTGTGAATGGAGAGCAGTACCAGTCCTTTGCGTCGAACAACTGGATTTACTTAGCACTGTAAAACAACGGGGGAAGCACAGAGGAGAATTGGGCCTTATTGTGCACATTGTGATACTGGCCGATATCTCTGTGCACTGCAAACGTAGTTCACCTTTTGGTCAGCAGGGGTCGCCTCCAGACCAGCGTAAAGGCGCGTGTCTGCCAGTGAACGCTTCGGTGGGCAGCATTGATTGCGCGTGCGCATTATTCCCACACAGCATAGCAGAACTGGGGATGAGGAAACTCGCGCACAGGCACAGTTCGGGCCGTCCTCGTACCACACTCGGGAAACGGACATCGGTGTAGTCAGTTATTTTGAAGATCTCAGTTGAAGCGAAAATGACGACGCTGGCACCGGAGCCGCGTCCCCACACGCAGCTCGCTTCTGCCGCGGCAGGCGCGACCCTCGGCGGGGTAGGCTCCGGGACGAGCGTGTCTCTGAACCGTGGCTTGGAGCGCGCGCTGGAGGAGGCAGCCAGCTCCGGCCGTCTCAACCTCAGCAGCAGAAAGCTGAAGGAGTTTCCGAAGAGTGCGGCCAACTACGACCTCACGGACACCGTAGATGCAGGTAGAGTTACCGGAGTCCCAGCAGCGCCGCGCGCACTGAAAAAGAAAGTATATCCCTGCTCCTCCAAACGCACGGGCTGTGCCTCTTCTTTGCCAATGACGTAGTGCCAGTAGCCTTTTGAAAGACCCCCGTTGTTACAGTTGTGGTTGTATTGTTTGTGTGTGTGTGTGCACACTGAAGACAAACACTCATGCGTCCATGACGTTGCGAGGAGTCCTCGGCTATCGAGGCAGATGTTGTCGCGGGCTGTTCACTCTCAGCCCGCGATATGTAGGGCACGAGGGATAATAATACGACAGCGCGTGGGTCAGAGATGCCCTCCAGCATGCGAGTTGTTCAGCTCACCCCACGCGCGTCACGGGTGGGACCAACGGCGGACAGCCAGCTACGAAGCGCGTGTAGCAAAGGCGGAGGCTGGAATTCCCCAGCTGTGTTTTTAAACTCATGAGTCAGGGATACTTGTTTTTAACGATCTACGTGATCTACGTTTTGTTTATTTCTGTGTCTATCTACCAGCGACCCAACAACGTGGAATTAACAACAACGGTTTGTCAGCGCAAGCTCTCGCGCCGTGTTTTTGGCAGTCAGTGATCAGCTGCCATGACTACGGCGCTGTAGCTCGCGGTATTCGGGGAAAGCGGGGGCATGTTTGCCGCTGGCTCGTGCCAAAGGTTTGGAACGACGTCATTTATTATTATTTATTTTCAAGTTGTGCGCGTCGCGTGGCTTCATACGGCAGTGAAAGTAGGCCTGCCGAAGCTGAGCAAAGCACGGTCAGCTGCTCGTGGGTTTTGCTGCGAATGCCTGACATTTGGGAATGTTTTTGTGCGCGAGCCACTTCCGTTCTCACAGAACTGCCCTCGTCCGCCCTCAACCGCGAGCGCAGTTTATGTGGGCGTAACTCTGCATCCATCAGCCGCTAAAAGACTAAAATAAGTTTTAAGAGAGAACCGCTGGCCCCGAGGGGTACGGAACAGACTCAAGCAGAGCACTTCATGTGTGTGTGTGTGCGTGCGCGCGCGCGCGTGTGCAGAACTTCTTACTTGCTGCTTACTCATGATGTACAGCGACCTCGTGTAGATGTCTGAGTATTAGTTCGACTTTATCTGCTATTTGCTTAGATGGTCATTCCAGAGGTCAAAAGGACCCCGTTCACACCGCAAGTCTTAATGCTCAATTCAGATATTTTACTCAGATCCATTTTTTTTTATTTGGCTGTTCACATTACCATTTAAAATGTGGCCTATATCAGATTCCAGTGTGAACTGTTTGCGAATTGTTTCAAACTGATCCGCATGCGCAAAAGAACAATAACAATGACATCAGCTAACTCCCAAGGCGCATAATTGTGACAAATGTCGATGTAAATCAAATCCGCCTTGGTTGTTCACACTGCAGCCGCATTTGAAAACTCAGACCTGGGTCTGATTCAGGACCACATATGGAAGTGGTCTAAATCTCACACACACGATACTTCTGTTCGCTACTTCTAAAGACATCTGACCTGGTCACTTGACCCCAGAAGTGGCAGATTTGGGCCTTTTGCCTGCAGTCTGAACTGGGTCAAAAATGCCCAGGTAGAGATGGTCATTGGATAGGATGAAAAGTTGCCCAGGTAGAGATGGTCATTGTGTGTGTGTGTGTTGCCCAGGTACAGATGGCCATTGGATAGGATGAAAAGTTGCCCAAGTAGAGACGGTCATTATGTGTGTGTGTGTGTGTTGCCCAGAGATGGTCATTGTGTGTGTGTGTGTGTGTGTGTTGCCCAGGTAGAGATGGTCATTGTGTGTGTGTGTGTGTGTGTGTTGCCCAGGTAGAGATGGTCATTGTGTGTGTGTGTGTGTGTGTTGCCCAGGTAGAGATGGTCATTGTGTGTGTGTTTGTGTATGTGTGTTGCCCAGGTAGAGATGGTCATTGTGTGTGTGTGTGTGTGTTTGCCCAGGATGGTCATTGTGTGTGTGTGTGTGTGTGTGTTGCTCAGGTAGAGATGGTCATTGTGTGTGTGTGTGTGTGTGTGTGTGTGTTTGCTTGGTAGAGATGGTCATTGTGTGTGTGTGTGTGTGTGTGTGTTGCCCAGGTAGAGATGGTCATTGTGTGTGTGTGTGTTGCCCAGGTAGAGATGGACATTGTGTGTGTTTGTGTATGTGTGTTGCCCAGGTAGAGATGGTCATTGTGTGTGTGTGTGTGTGTGTGTGTTGCCCAGGTAGAGATGGTCATTGTGTGTGTGTGTGTGTGTGTGTGTGTGTTGCCCAGGTAGAGATGATCATTGTGTGTGTGTGTGTGTGTGTGTGTGTTGCCCAGGTAGAGATGTCATTGTGTGTGTGTGTGTGTGTGTGTGTGTGTGTGTGTGTGTGTTGCCCAGGTAGAGATGGTCATTGTGTGTGTGTGTGTGTGTTGTTGCCCAGGTAGAGATGATCATTGTGTGTGTGTGTGTGTTGCCCAGGTAGAGATGTCATTGTGTGTGTGTGTGTGTGTGTGTGTGTGTGTTGCCCAGGTAGAGATGGTCATTGTGTGTGTGTGTGTGTGTGTTGCCCAGGTAGAGATGGTCATTGTGTGTGTGTGTGTGTGTGTGTTTGCCCAGGTAGAGATGGTCATTGTGTGTGTGTGTGTGTGTGTGTGTGTTGCTTAGGTGAGATGGTCATTACTTTGTGTGTGTGTGTGTGTGTGTTACTTGGAGTAGAGATGGACATTGTATGTGTGTTTGTGTATGTGTGTTGCTGAGTAGAGATGGTCATTGTGTGTGTGTGTGTGTTAGGTAGAGATAGTCGTGTGTGTGTGTGTGTGTGTGTCTTAAGATTAGAGATGTCATTATTATTATTATTATTATTATTATTGATGATGATGTTGCTTGGGTAGAGATGGTCATTATTATTATTATTATTGTGTGTTACTTAGGTGAGATATTGATCATTGATGATGATGATGATGATGTTACTTGGGTAAGGATGTCATTGTGTGTGTGTGTGTTGCTTGGGTAGAGATGGTCATTATTATTATTATTGTGTGTGTTGCCAAGGATGGTCATTGTGTGTGTGTCGATAGTGTTTACTTGGGTAAGAGATGGTCATTGGTATTGATGACGTGTGTTGGAGTAGAGATGATCATTATTATTTACTTGGAGTAAGAATGTCATTATTATTGATATTATTGATATTATTATTATTATTAGTGTTGCTTGGTAGAGATGGTCATTATTATTGATATTATTGTGTGTGTGTGTTGTGGAGTAGAGATGATCATTGTGATATTATGTGTAATGTGTTGCTTGGTAGAGATGTCATTATTATTATTATTATTGTGTATTAGTGTTGCTTGGAATTAGAGATATGGTCATTATTGATGATATTATTGATGTTACTTAGTGAGATGATCAATTATTATTATTGATAGTATTGTTGCCAAGGTAGAGATGTCATTAATGATGATGATATTGATATGTTACTTAAGGTAGAGATGGTCATTGATGATATTGATGATAGTATTATTGCCCAGGTAGAGATGGTCATTGTGTGTGTGTGTGTGTGTCATTTACCAAAGACAGAGATGGTCATTATTATTGATGATGTATGTATTATTATTATTGATATTGATATTTATAGATTAGAGATGGTCATTATTATTATTGTGTGTGTGTGTTACTTAGGTAGAGATGGTCATTGTGTGTGTTTAATGTATGTGATATTTACTTGGTGATGAGATGGTCATTATTATTATTAATGATATTGTGTTGCCAAGGTAGAGATGTCATTGTGTGTGTGATATTATTAATTGTGTTACTTAAGGTAGAGATGGTCATTGTATTATTATTATTATTATTTACTTGAGTAGAGATGATCATTGTGTGTATTGATGACATATTATTATTGATATTATTGATATTATTAATGTGTTACTTAGTGAAGATGTCATTGTGTGATATTATTATTGTGTGTTACTTGGAGTAGAATGGTCATTGTGTGTGTGTGTGTGTGTGTGTGTGCTATTTATTGGGTAGAGATGGTCATTATTATTATTATTATTGTGTATTTACTGAGTAGAATGGTCGGTATTATTGTGTTTGTGTATGTGTGTTTACCCAGGTAGAGATGGTCATTGTGTGTGTGTGTGTTGCCCAGGTAGAATGGTCATTGTGTAGTGATAGTATTGATAATGTGTTACTTAGAGATATGGTCATTGTGTGTAGTATTATTATTATTAGTATGTTGGAGTAAGATGGTCATATTATTATTATTGTGTGTATTTACTAGGTAGAGAGATAGTCATTGTGTGTGTTTGTGTATGTGTGATTTACTTAGGTAAAGAATGGTCCCATTTATGTATGTAAAACTATTAATGTAGTAATGATGATGTGTGTGGTACCAAGGTAGAGATATCATTGTGTGTGTGTGTGTGTGTGTGTGTGTGTATTTACTTAAGGTAGGAATGGTCATTATTATTATTATTGGTATTAGTATTTACTTGGTAAAGAGATGATCATTGTGTGTGTGTGTGTGTGTGTGTGTTGGTATTGTGTGTTACTAGGTAGAAATGTCATTATGTGTGTGTGTGTGTGTTACTTAATTGAGAATGGTCGTATTGTGTGTGTGTGTGTGTGTGTGTGTTACTTAAGGCGAGATAGTCATTGTGTGTGTGTGTGTGTGTGTTACCTTGGTAGAATGGTCATTGTGTGTGTTTGTGTATATGTGTGTTGCCCAAGGTAGAGATAGTCATTATTATTATTATGCATGTGTGTACTTAAAGATAGTCATTGTGTGTGTGTGTGTGTGTTTATGTTGCCCAGGTAAAGAATGAATCATTGTGTGTGTGTGTGTGTTACTTAGTAGAATGGTCATTGTGTGTGTTGTGTGTATGTGTATGTGTTATAGGTAGGAATGGTCATTGTATTATTATTATTATTATTAGTATTACTTAGAGATAGTCATTGTGTGTTTGTGTGTGTGTTACCCAAGTAGAATGGTCATTTATGTATGTGTGTGTGTGTGTGTGTTACTTAATTGAGGTAGACCATTATTGTGTGTTTACATTGTATGTATTTACTTAAGAATGGTGTGTGTGTGTGTGTGTGTGTGTGTGTGTGTGTGTGTGTGTATTTACTTGAGTAGAGATAGTCATTATTGTGTGTGTGTGTGTGTGTGTGCTTACTTAGTGAGAGATGTCATTGTGTGTGTGTGTGTGTGTGTGTGTGTATTATTATTATTAGTAGTACTTAGTAGAATGGTCATTGTGTGTGTGTGTGTGTGTGTGTGTTACCAAGGTAGAATGATCATTGTGTATTGTGTATTATTATGTGTGTTGCCCAGGTAGAGATGTCATTGTGTGTGTGTGTGTGTGTGTGTGTGTGTGTGTACTAGGTAAGTGGTCATTGTGTGTGTGTGTGTGTTACTTAGGTAGAATGATCCCAGTGTGTGTGTCAATGTTGTGTGTGTGTGTGTGTGTGTGTGTGTTACCAAGGTAGAATGTCATGTGTGTGTGTGTGTGTGTGTGTGTATATTTACTAGGTAGAATGGTCATTGTGTGTGTGTGTGTGTGTGTGTGTGTAGTAATGTTACCCAAGTAGAATGGTCATTGTGTGTATTGTTTGTTACCCAAGGTAAAGATAGTCATTATGTGTATGTGTGTGTGTGTTACCAAGTAGGAATGATGTGTGTGTGTGTGTGTGTGTGTGTGTGTATGTGTGTGTGTGTGTGTGTATGTATTTACCCAGGTAGAATATATAGTCCCCATTATGTATATTTTATGTATATGTATTTACTTAGAGTAGGAATAGTCATTATGTGTGTGTGTGTGTGTGTGTGTTATTATGTTACTTAGAGATGGTCATTATTATTGTGTGTGTGTTACTTGTTAGAGATGGTCATTATTATTAATGATAGTAGTAATGTGTTACTTGGAGTAGAGATGATCATTGTGTGTGTGTGTAACAGGTAGAGATGTCATTGTGTGTATGTGTGTGTTATTATTAGTAGTATGTTTACTTAGGTAGAGATGGTCATTGTGTGTGTGTGTGTGTGTAGTATGTTGCCAGGTAGAGATGATCATTGTGTGTGTGTGTATTTACTTGGTGAGATGTCATTGTGTGTGTGTGTGTGTGTATTAGTATTTACCTAGGTAGAGAGATGGTCATTATTGTGTGTGTATTGTGTGTTACTTAGGTAGAATGATCAGTGTGTGTGTGTAGTATATGTTACTTAGAGTAGAATGTCATTGTGTGTGTGTGTGTGCTGTACTTAGGTAGAATGGTCATTGTGTGTAATGTGTGTGTGTGTATTGTGTGTGTTGCCATTAAAGAGATAGTCGCTATGTGTGTGTATTAATGTTACCAAGGTAGAGATAGTCCATTGTGTGTGTATGTATGTGTGTGTGTGTGATTATTATTATTGTGTATTTACTTAGGTAGAGATGGTCATTGTGTGTGTGTGTGTGTGTGTGTGTTGCCCAAGGTAGAGATATGTCATTGTGTGTGTTTTGTGTATGTGTGTTGCCCAGGTAGAGATGGTCATTGTGTGTGTGTGTGTTATTGTGTTTGCCAAAGGTAGAGATGGTCATTGTGTGTGTGTGTGTGTGTGTTGTTGCTTAGGTAGAGAGATGGTCATTGTGTGTGTGTGTGTGTGTGTTGTGGTAGAGATGATCATTGTAGATTATGTGTGTGTGTGTGTGTGTGTGTGCATTGTGTGTGTGTGTGTGTGTGTGTTGCCCAGGTAGAGATGTCATTGTCATTGTGTGTGTTTGTTGTGTATGTGAGATGGTCATTGTTTTGTGTGTAGAGTGTGTGTGTGTTGTAGTGATGGTCATTGTGTGTGTGTGTGTGTGTGTGTTGCCCAGGTAAGATGATCATTGTGTGTGTGTGTTTGTGTGTGTGTTTACCCAGGTAGAGATGAATGCATTGTGTGTGTGTGTGTGTGTGTTGTGTGGTCATTGTTGTGTGTGTGTGTGTGTTACTTAGAGATAGTCGGTATGTGTGTGTGTGTCATGTGTGTGTGTGTTGCCCAGGTAGAATGTGTGTGTGTGTGTGTGTGTGTGTGTGTGTTGTTTGTGTATGTGTATTTGCCCAGGTAGGAGATGGTCATTGTGTGTGTGTGTGTGTGTGTTGCTTATTATTTGCCAAAGGATGTCATGTCATGTGTGTGTGTGTGTGTGTGTGTGTGTGTGTGTTGTGCCCAGAGTAGGGAATGGTCATTGTGTGTGTGTGTGTGTGTGTTGTAGAGATGATCATTGTGTAGTGTGTGTGTGGTCATTGTGTGTGTTTCATTATGTGTATGTGTGTTGCCTAGGTAGAATGGTCATTGTGTGTGTGTGTGTGTGTGTGTTGCCCAAGGCCAAGATGGTCATTGTGTGTTGTGTGTGTGTGTGTATTTGCTTAGGTAGAGATGGTCATTGTGTGTGTTTGTGTATGTCTGTTACTGAGTAGAGATGGTCATTATGTGTGTTTGTGTGTGTGTGTTGCCCAGGTGAGATAGTCATTGTGTGTGTGTCTGTGTGTGTAATGTTTTGCCCAAGGTAAGAGATGGTCATTGTGTGTGTTTTTGTGTTGTGTGTCATTGTGTGTGTGTGTGTGTATTTGCCCAGGTAGAGATAAGTCATTGTGTGTGTTTATGTATGTGTGTGTTTGCCCAGGTAAAGATGGTCATTGTGTGTGTTTGTGTGTGTATTTACTTAGAGATGGTCATTGTGTGTGTTTGTGTGTGTGTGTTTGTGTGTAGTCATTAATGTGTGTGTGTGTGTGTGTATTTGGGTAAAGAATGGTCATTGTGTGTTTGTGTATGTATTTACAGGTGGTCATTGTGTGTGTGTGTGTGTGTGTGTGTGTGTGTGTGTGTGTGTGTTATTGTGTGTTTGCCCAGAAGAGATGGTCATTATGTGTGTGTGTGTTGTGTATTTTTGCCCAGGTAGAAGATATCATTGTGTGTGTGTGTGTGTGTGTGTGTTGTTGCCCATTAGAAGATAGTCATTGTATTATTATTATTATTATTATGTAGTATTTACTTAGGTAAAGAATGATCATTGTCATTGTGTGTGTGTATTTACCCAAGTAAAGATATCGTGTGTGTGTGTGTGTGTGTGTGTGTATTTACTTAGGTAAAGAGATAGTCATTGTGTGGTGTGTGTGTGTATTTACCCAAGGTAAAGAATGATCAGTGTGTGTGTGTGTGTGTGTGTGTGTGTGTGTGTATTGCTTGGAGTAAAGATATCATTGTGTGTGTGTGTGTGTGTGTGTGTTTATTTACTTAGGTAAAGATGGTCATTGTGTGTGTGTGTGTGTGTGTGTGTATTTACTTAGAGTAAAGATGGTCATTGTGTGTGTTTGTTTATGTATGTGTTGCCAGGTAAAGAGATTGTGTCATTGTGTGTATTAATGTTTACCAAAGGTAGAATGGTCCTTGTGTGTGTGTGTGTGTGTGTGTGTGTGTGTGTGTGTGTGTGTGTATTTGTGTGTGTGTTACCCAGGTAAAGATAGTCATTGTGTATGTTTATTGGGATGTATTTAGGTAAAGAATAGGATCATTGTGTGTGTGTGTGTGTGTGTGTGTGTGTGTGTGTGTGTGAGTATGTATTTACCCAAAGTAAAGAATAGTCATTATGTGTGTGTGTGTGTGAAGTCTTAGATCTGTTCCATCTATTCTGAATTCACAGAGGAATATCTGCCTTTTAAGAATGGCAATCAATCGTCTATTAACTGACAGTCTTGGTGTGTCTGTGAATGGAGGTTCGTCTTCGCATGTGTACGACATGCATGTACAATGTTTATTTCGACCCTTTGTCCAGCATAGCTGTAGTGACCCTTTATAGCTGGAGGGGGCAGTAGTGACCCTTTATAGCTGGAGGGGGCAGTAGTGACCCTTTATAGCTGGAGGGGGCAGTAGGGACCCTTTATAGCTAGAGGGGGCAGTAGTAACCATAGGCGGAGTTTGACATTCGAGCCAGGGGGGGGCAGACAAAAAATAAATAAATAATTGTAGCAGCTGAGACCTGGCCTACCACTTGGGGAACACAGTATGAGCACATATGGAGAAAAACAAACATGCTAAATAAAGATATATATAATTACATTGTTAAACAATTTAACAATTAGATCCTTATGAAATCCAATGCAACCGCGGTTGTCTTGAAAGCAATGAACAATTATTAAGCCTAGCAGTTGAAAACTTTAGGGGCTTAGCCCATAGGGAGTCTGGTTGCTTATCACTTTTGAAATTAATCCATAGCCTCTAGCCTCATTTGTTGCCACATTGATTGAATATTTTGTACAATCATATTTTTGTCAATTAAAGAATGTAATGACCTGTTGCCATCTTGACATTTCTGTTTGCTAGTAAAAGCGAACTATATCTGCCCTAGTGCTTTTATTGCGTGGGCGTTTAGGCCTCCGGCCTCAAGGTGCTGCTGGCATCGCGAGCCACCTAGCAGAGTGGAGTTTTTAAATAACAAGATGCATCGGTTAGCTTAAAGAGGAGACCGAGTCATTGAAAACTCAAATTCTGATTCTACAAAGGCAAAAAAGTAAACTCAAACTGTAGGCTATTGAGTGCAGGGCAGACCTAAATCATAAGCGAAAACTCAAGAATCAAAGGAAGTGTTTCACCTACAGTCTGATGCCTTTCCAAGCGCCAGAAGCGGCAAATCCGCGCCATTCACGTTAAGACATGTTAGAAAAAAATATTCATATTTTTGCTGGCAATCCAATGACACAAAAAAAGTAATCCACAGCGATCAGTAGGCCTAGATGCACAAAAGGGTCATGGATGTAGCCAGCCAGGCCTGGCGTCATTCTAGCCAGTTAAACAGGTGAACAAGGCTTACGCCACTTTGCTGTTTAAACAAAGTGGAATAAAAAGTCTAAATCTACACACAAGCGCCGGAATCAATTAAAAATCAACTAGTAAGCTGACAGGACATTTATATACACTGGCATTTAGGCAGCCTTTATTGCAACGTTGGCCGCGGCAAGATGTCCATACTAGTGCGAAAGCAGTAATTTTTAAGTTTTAAGTCCTGCATGCCTCGTCAGGTTGGCGTAATGTCGCTTCGATGTGAAGGATCGTAAAGAATAATACCTGGCTGCTCCCATCATCAGCAGGCCCGTTCCTTATATTGTTGTTTTGTGTTATTTAAATTATTTTTTAAATATCTGGTCATATAGGCGTATTTCACCTAATTTTTGAAACAATGCAATTACCGGTTTTCCACCAGAGGGCAGTGTTCCCCCCCTGCCCCCCACTAACTCAGCGTATGTTAGTGACCCTTTGTCTCATAGCTGTGGAGGTAGTGATGGCGAGATGAAGCTTCTTGAAACCTTGAAGCTTTCCAATGCAAATGTGTTGAAAAATGGTTCATTTCTCGAGGCTTCGAATGCACCCTTGGACACTTACTGGTCAATAAAATTCCACACACAAGAG
>NC_063191.1:1105230-1132730 GCF_017589495.1 Alosa alosa
CACTAGTGTTGTCACGATACCAAAATTATGACTATGATACGATACCTGCCATAAATATCACGATGCTCGATACTGAAACAATACTACGGTGAAATCCTAAGAAAAGAAAGGACTCATACCTCCTCCAAGTGTATTGAGTCATTTGTGTTGAATTCGGTGGTCTTTTGTAGTGTGCAGGTCAATTCTGGGTTCTAAACTTATAAACTTCCTACATAATTATTATTTTTTTTAGTCAGTAAAATAGTAGGCCTACTTTGTGTGATTAAGGCCTTTATTGTTTGTTATAGTTCATTTGTTGTGTTTTGGCAATAAAGTAGCTTTAAATAGCCAAACTAGGCTAGATCAAGGTCAGTGTTGATATTACTGCATGCAAATCACTGAATGCTATGCCTAATCTTTAGGCCATCTGATGTACAGTATAGGCTACCCTAGGCCTTCCCGTGTTCATGGGATTTCTTTGACAGTTGCAAAGGGAAAAATGTGAGGATAGTCTTCTTTGAGCCCAGTGTACAAGTCTGACGTTCCAACCACTCAGGTCTTCGTCAGATAGGCCTACACCATTACCTGTTGCAATATATCTGTGTGCATTACATGACGTCTATTTCTTTGATAACATGATTTGCTACCACGTAACAATAAGCCGCTATTATGATGGTAATATGCTCTGGGCTTTAATTAGCGTATTTCGGGTAGCCTATCGACCTATCCTACATCTGGGCAATAATTATTGAACAAATTGCAGTCTACATGTCATGACAAAAATTACCAGTAGTACTGACCGAATATGAAATAGATTGTTTGGTAGTGTTGGTAATGTTATTCTGGCGTGAACATTGCGCTTTCATCACGTTAGCACCCTATGATTACAGCTCGTTATGTCTCGTCAAAATGATTAAAGCTCGTTATGTCTGCGGCGTCAAAAATTCATTGATGAAGGAAGGTTAAACTTTATCCCAGAGAACCATACTCGTTTCACTTTCACAAAACAGAAGAGAAAAACTTGGCACTAACCATGTAGTTGTGTTTTCTATAGCATATTCGTATTCGATATTAGAAGTTTCTTTAGAGAAAAAAAAGGGCAGAGCAGGGACAAGAAGTGGAAACTCACAGTGTGTCATCATCTCCCGCAACCCAGGAGGACATTTCGATCAGCTCAGTTTCAATATATTGTGATTTACTATTTAATCACATGCGCAGTAAATATGGTAAACCTGACCTCGTTTGAGGGGGCTTCCAAGCAATGCATGTTGGTCTTGATTTTGACAGAATGGAAGTTTTTCTTTGGGCAAAAGTTTGTGATAGCCTACACAACCCAAATGCATGACGATGTTTATTCTACAGGCTATTTTAATGTCATATTTTGGGTGTTGTATGTGGTGCACTTTGGCAGAATAGAGGTTCTCCTTACACGGTCTTTAAACATCAAAATATTCAGAATGCCGTGACGTGAGTCATTACAATTGGCCTTCCTTTTCATTCTCAAAGTAGGTTAAAATTGCATGTTCATCAGCCCGATTTTCAAAATCTCTCGGGGGAGAAACCCCGAACCCCCGGATAAAAAGGACTCTAATTTCTGGGCTCTAGCCCCGAATGTTTTAAATAGCTAGCGACGCCCCTGCGTGTAATAATCATGAATAAATGATGTTAAGAATATAAATGACTCATTCTTGACAAAAGGCAAAAGAGCTGCGTGCGTGCGCACATTTGAATAATGTCGGGCTGTAAACGGATTCGGGCTTTTAAAAAGATGTCAGTCTTGGGCTTGGGCTAATTTTTGTCGGTCTCGGGCCTTGTCGGGCCGCTTTTAAGGCCCAATTACAGCTCTAGTGTGTGTGTGTGTGTGTCTATCTCTCTCTGTGTGTGTGTGTATGTGTGTCTCTGTGTGTGTGTGTGTGTGTGTGTGTGTGTGGGTGTGTGGGTGTCTCTCTCTGTGTTTGTGTGTGTGTGTGTGTGTGTGTGTGTCTGTGTGTGTGTCTCTGTGTGTGTGTGTGTGTGTGTGTGTCTCTGTGTGTGTGTGTGTGTGTGTGTGTGTGTGTGTGTGTGTCTGTGTGAGTGTGTGTGTGTGTGTGAGTGTGTGTGTGTGAGTGCGTGCTTGATATGTATTCCACCGATCTTAATGTGCTTGCCCACATCTGTGTGGGTGACAGAGAGAGAAAGAGTGTGTGCCTGTGAGTGTGTGTGTTTGTGTGTGAGTGTGTGTTTATATAACACCTGTGAGTGATGACAGGAACAGAGGAGAGCATAGAGAGAGAGAGTGTGAGAAGAGAAGACTCTTTACTGCACACGCACACACACCCACACAGCTATATGGTTCCTTACTGATCCCAGAACAGTGATACACACACACACACACACACACACACACAGCTATATGGCTCCTTACTGATCCCAGAACAGTGACACACACACACACAGCTTTATGGCTCCTTACTGATCCCAGAACAGTGACACACACACACACACAGCTATATGGCTCCTTACTGATCCCAGAACAGTGACACACACACACACACACACACACACACACAGCTATATGGCTCCTTACTGATCCCAGAACAGTGACACACACACACACAGCTATATGGCTCCTTACTGATCCCAGAACAGTGACACACACACACAAACACACTCACACACACACACACACACACAAACACACACTCACACTCACACACAAACACACTCACACACGCGCACTCACACTCACATTCACACACACACAGACACACTCACACACACACACACACACACAGCTTTATGACTCCTTACTGATCCCAGAACAGTGACACACACACACACAGCTTTATGGCTCCTTACTGATCCCAGAACAGTGACACACACACACACAGCTTTATGGCTCCTTACTGATCCCAGAACAGTGACACACACACACACACTCACACACACACACACACACAGCTTTATGGTTCCTTACTGATCCCAGGGAGCACATGAACAATGACAGTGCTGTGATGTAGGTGATGTGATCTGATTGGACAGTGCTGTGATGTAGGTGATGTGATCTGATTGGACAGTGCTGTGATGTAGGTGATCTGATTGGAAAGTGCTGTGATTCAGGTGATCTGATTGGACAGTGCTGTGATGTAGGTGATGTGATCTGATTGGACAGTTCTGTGATGTAGGTGATGTGATCTGATTGGACAGTGCTGTGATGTACAGTGGGCAGTGCTTCGACTTGGCCAGCTTCACTCGCGGTCCGTGCGTGGTATCACGCGGCTTTAATTTGTATTTTTCCAGTGAGACGCTGCAACAACCCAAACAACCGGTAGATGGCTCAAGTGAGCAGGGTGTCTCGTAAAAAGAAATGGAGCCTGGAAAACCCTACACAGACTTCACTACAGACTTTAGCAGACTGGTTTAGAAATAATTTAATAGCCAGAAATATGCCTGCCCTGCCCTAATAAAGAAATATTTGGTTAACTGCGTAGTGAATCCCGTTTGCAGCTGTAGAAGAAACGCATGGGACAAATTAAACATTCTGGTTTTCTCCGAGTGCAACGATGATAGACAGACATCATTTGGACAAAATATAGAGCATATTAACCTCCTTTGCTCAGCCAAATGCCTTCCTGTTACGTCCTGTTATCACGGAGTTACAGACGATAAACGATTTTTTTGATGGTCACAAGTTTACTTCATTAAGTTTTTTTTCATTATTATTATTAAAGAGTTATTTTCATTTAAAGGTTTGACTTCGTGCTTATTCAGTAGAGCATTTAGTGCTCTCCCCAATCCCAGACGTTCACATTGCATGTTTGTTTGTAATGGATGCAAATCACGAGATAGGCTATCGTTTGATGGCAATGAGTTGTTAACAGACATGAACCAAGACATATAGCCCAGCAGCAATCTAGGGACTGTTCGTTATTTATTGAAGGGGCCACCGGAGGAATTTTGAGTGCTTCAGTCAAAAGTTGCATGACCCTCTCTTGCCTGCTAGAAATTGTTCAATGACCCTCCGACAGAATTGTTAAAAAAGACATGACCCTCCCCCTGCCAATTGCTGTCTTCGCCCAGCGCCACAGCCACACACTGTGATAACGTTCTTAAATCAATCTTTCCCGTGAGCTTGCATGCTACCAGTCCTTCCTTTTCAAATGTGTTTAAGCCTGTTTGCTAACCTGGCAATAGCCAGATGAATTTAAGCTCACCCTAGCTCCACTCATCCATCTGGAACCCGATCCATTGAAGTGTTGTTGCTTCAGAAGGCTGGGCCTAATCAAAAAATGCTTGCATATGATTGAATAAGCCACTTGTCCGTCATCTATTGGCGTGCTACTTCAACCACTCACATCGAAGCCAACCCGTGGCGCTAATAACAGACTCACAGTCGCTTCTACGCTAGGTCACATCTATGAAACTCCGCCCTCGTCCTGATTGGCTAAACCATAAAGTTGGTTGGAGAAATCACTCTCAATGGAAGAGGTCCCAGATGGATGTGAGTGAAGCTAGGCGGAGCTAAGCGGAACGACATTCATCTGGCTAGGGTCAGGTTACCTGTTTGCACAATTTCACAAATAATCATATGTGATTAATAATATGACAAATAATCCCTGTGCACGGGGACCGAAACAATGCATGCCAACTTTTTCCGTGTTCATCACGTATTTTAACTTCCCCCCACTGTCTTGCCCTTTTAACGTTTTCCCGTAGAATATCCCATATTTATTACTCTCATAACAGCCCTTCCATCGGGCCTACCATAACTTACCAACTCTGTACTGTAGACCCTATCTGGCTATTTATATTTTCTGTGAAATAAGCAAATGTATTTGTTCAACTTTATGAAGCAGAATTAACGCATAGGCTACTTGGAACATAATACATTTGACAAAGGACAGATGTATGTTGCTAGTGACAAAATATTAACTTTCAGTGTTTTACAATGTCTTTGTCATGGGGAAGTGTTTTTCCCCATGCATTTATTCTAGGTTACATTTCCTGGCATTTCCTGCTTATTCTTTTGTCAACACCATGCTTTTAGGAAAACAATCTTTTGATCATAGTTTCCTCTTCAGTGGCCGATTACCTGGTTAGTTTTTGTAACAGAGATGGCTGTTTATTGTCCCTAGGTTTACAGAAACACCTATTCATATTAATACGTATGGAAATCAAGTTAACGCTGCCGACCAAT
The DNA here is from genome assembly GCF_017589495.1 of Alosa alosa. Lineage (NCBI taxonomy): Eukaryota > Metazoa > Chordata > Actinopteri > Clupeiformes > Clupeidae > Alosa > Alosa alosa. The sequence goes on from NC_063191.1 coordinate 1,110,386, forward strand.
GTTTGTCTATAACATGGCCCAGAATGCCTTGCATGTCTTTACAACAAAACAACCCAGTAAAACCTAATTTCCCATAAACTTATGAATTTGCATACTTGTAACATTTTTAATAATACTCTCCCATCATGATATTTAACAATAAGGAAAATTTTAATTTGAATACCGTCAATGTGAAAACAACTCTATTATGTAAGCTATATATAGCTACTGTTCTCCTTGCTATTTCAGTTCGTGGAGTCCATACTATCCCATGGCAGAGCAAGGATTTCATGAGTGGGCAAGGTTGCCCGGAGACATTGTGGCTGCCCAGAGGCATTGAGCATACTTGGAAGGCATTGTGATAGAAGGTGAAAGGTGCAAAGGTGAATGGTGGGAGTTACCAAATACCTGTGGGTGGTTTGCCAAATCATGGAAACTTTTGGAATATTTCTTTTTTTTTTAAAGCTTATGCACCCTCACACTGGGTCCCCAGTTCATATACAAAATTTGGTATCGATATGTGACAGTGTTCCTGAGATATGGGCGACTTCCTGTTTGAGACTTCGCCGCCCGATTTCGTTTAGCTGTGATGGGCAAACGCGGCTTTCAAAATCAAAAATCCTTCCGTAACTTTTGTGAGGCTTGGTCCAAGGATAATGTACGTTAAGTTTTAAACTGGCGTTGGGATCAAATTTGTGACCTGTGAAAATTTAGTTTCACTTTCTGTTCAATCCAATATGGCGGACTAACGACCATTAACCCTGACGTCATCTTCGCGACCAACTTACACGGTACTGACCGGACGTTTTTTAAAGTTGGAACGGTGTCTCTGTCTCAAAGGGCCTAGGGCTAGAGCTGACAAAAAATTAGGGAGACGGGAAAAATAATAAAACTTAAGAACAATAAGTGTGCTGCTTTGCAAGCACACTTAATAATAATAAAACTTAAGAAGAACAATAAGTGTGCTTTGCAAGCACACTTAATTACAGAAACTGTAACATGGGCATGGACATAGTGCATATGAAAAAAGATGAGCAATTAGTACACGGTCTCTGACAGACATGCAGTAAAATACCTGAGCTGCCGTAGCATTGTCAATCACTGCTTTCTCAAGCCTATCCCAAGCTTCCGCAACACCAACTTCCAGCCTTCCTTTAAAGCGAGGATCCATCAATGTGGCCTCCTGAAGGAAGTTCTGAATGTCTCGATCCTGTAATGAAAACATGGTTTAGTGTCTAATGGGGAAAATGGTGTAGTTTGCCTTCTTTCTTTGTGAACATAAATATTGGCTGCAAATGAATAGTACCTGATATCTTTTCTCGAGATCTCCCCAGACCTTCTCTTTTATAGCAGCCATAAAGACATTGTCATCATCGGAGGTTGAATAGTGTGCCTTCAACCCGTGAGGATTGGGATGATTTGGCTGCATGTGGGGGACTTGTCACTTGACACGCAGAGGGTTGAGGTGTACAAGACTTTCATGCATTTCATGAATTCCTCTGCCTTCTCAAAATCACTCTCTGTAAGCCTTTCTAGTCTGTGGAAAATAAACAATGTTAAGAACAAAAGGTAAATTGATATTGTTGCAAGTGACCCTCTTGTCCATCACCTCACCTGTCCCTCTCCATTGGCCTCCTTAGCCTTTGATCAAGGCAAGCTGCCTGGATTGCGGGGAACTGCTCCCAAAGCAGCTCCACCATGAGGTATAGAGAATTCCAGCCCGAGTCCTCACGTCCAGGATAACATTATGCTCTGGCAAATCTAAAGCACAGACATTTGAATTACAATAAACAATAGCTTATACTCTTTTCAAGATCTATTTAAAATTATATCTATATCTATTAAATCTTTGCACACCACCTAGTTACAGCTTGGATGCCGTACACCTTCTGTGCTGCCAGGTTGAGTGTGTGGGCAAAGCACCCAACCTTCTGTGCTGCCAGGTTGAGTGTGCGGGCAAAGCACCCAACCTTCTTTGCTGCCAGGTTGAGTGTGTGGGCAAAGCTCTGTGCTGCCAGGTTGAGTGTGCGGGCAAAGCACCCAACCTTCTGTGCTGCCAGGTTGAGTGTGTGGGCAAAGCACCCAACCTTCTGTGCTGCCAGGTTGAGTGTTCTGTGCTGCCAGGTTGAGTGTGTGGGCAAAGCTCTGTGCTGCCAGGTTGAGTGTGTGGGCAAAGCACCAACGTTGTCTACTGTGGCAGCTATAACTCCTCAAGTTGACTGTTGATTTCCTGCCACCACTGGCCCTGTCTGGGACTCATAAACTGCCTCAGTGCTCAGCACTTTCTACTGGATGCTGCCCTTGTAAATGTAATGGACAGTCACTGTTAGATAGTGGTCCTGTGCCACGCTGGTCCATCCATCGCAAGTGAAATGTCATCCCTGTTGGAAACGTCATCCCTGGATGGTGGTTGGTATCAGCGGGCAGTGCTCATCCCTGGATGGTGGTTGCTATGGAAACGTCATCCCTGGATGGTGGTTGGTATCTATGACTGAGGGCAGAGCCCCTCTACCTGGATGGTGGTTGCTATGGAAACGTCATCCCTGGATGGTGGTTGGTATCTATGACTTAGGGCAGAGCTCCTCTACCTGGATGGTGGTTGCTATGGAAACGTCACCTGGATGGTGGTTGGTATCTATGACTGAGGGCAGAGCTCGTCTCCCTTTATAAATACACATGATGTCATTATTAACACATGATGTCATTATTAACAGAATATCTTCATGGTACAGAGGTGTGGCCTACACATGCATCAAGGAAATTCTATTTTCATATAGCCCACATTTTCACCTGAAAGATGGCGATTCCACCGTGGAAAATGGATGAAGCCCCATCACCACAAATTTGGTAACTGCCCTGTGGATTTCCTCTACCTTTTCTTTGGTTAGTGCCTTCTTAGCCAGGTGAAAGGTCACTGTGGTAAACCAGAAATAAAATATCAAAATTGTTGATAACACAATTGTTTATAAGACCTAACTCTTCAGGTTACTACTAACAGCCTATACTGCTCAACAGCTCATAACAATTATACCCCACTTCCCCCTCTCGATAAATAGGAGTAGCCTCGGATTGAGTAGGCTGTAGCCTCGAACAACAATTGTCCCCCTCCCCCTCTCGATATAGCCTCAAACACAGACACCTTACCAACCTACCGTTTCTGATTAAACTAAACATTGCGCCGCTTAATACTGATGTAAAACACTGAAGTTCAACGTTTTGTCTTCACATATTATGACTTACTTTAAGCAGAGAAATATCTGACACTAAGCAGAAATATTTAATACACAGTATAGCGTTGTATATCGAGTGTAAGCCATACTGTAGGTGTAACCTCGAACACAGGTCATGTAACAGCTAGCCTACCATCTTTAGCTAACCTATCTGTTGCGTCCCTGTGTAGTTGCAAATTGCGCCTGCTAAATCTGGTGTTGAAACTTAGTTAAAACATTTTGCATACATACACAACTTGTTAGAAGTTTCATATTAAGCAGAAAGTCAGCGGACACTGAGTGGACATAGCACACGTTCACTCACGCTGTTAAATGGCAATGATGTTTGCTAGCCTACTTGACATGCATGATTTGCGGTTGGCATTAAATTACTAGACTTACCGAAGAGGAAAGGCTGCTGCTGTCATCATCGGTGATGTCCACCGCCACACTGGCAGGGCTGGGGCTATCTTCCAATTTGTCGGCCCGAGGCCGACGCAGCTCGCGGCTGCTGAAGTGCCCTTGCATCCGTGTAAACTATCAAAGACTGTGCACTGTTCAGCTTTTAAATAAATTCCATGTGTCGCCAGATGTTTCATTAAATTTGACGTTTTGCTTTCGGCATCTTCACTGATCCTCTCACTATCAACAAGTGTGCTGAGTAGTGGTACTGACGTCACGCAAGTTGACACCCGAACACCAGGTAAAAAAAAATCAGGCACCCGAAATGTTGGTTCTTATTCGGTCTGGTTACTGTTTACCTATTGGTGCCACATTTCGGTACCCAACCCTACGGTTATGTCACCGTTCAGATGTCACATTTACCGTTTAACATCGGCCAGAACCTCGGTCTTCGTGGCGGATCAGTCAACAGCATGGATCTTGGTCTTAACGCGAAATCGGATCCATCTTGCGCGCGAAAATCGCAATCATCGCGCGCGCCCGCCAGCGATAAATCATCGCGCTTGCCATCCATCGCGTCATGATCATCATTGCCGTAATCCATCGTTAACGCTCCTTCTCCCTCTCTTACACACACCTCCTCTCTTACACTCCACACACACCTCCTCCCTCACACACACACCTCCTCTCTTACACACACACACACACACACACACACACACACACACACACATACACACACACACACACTCCCTCTCTTACACACACACACTCCCTCTCTTACACACACACACTCCCACTCTTACACACACACACACACACACACACACTCCCACTCTTACACACACACACACACACACTCCCACTCTTACACACTCACACTCCCACTCTTACACACTCACACACACTCACACTCCCACTCTTACACACACACTCATTCCCTTATTCTCTCCCTCTGTCATGCCTCTGTGGTGTCCAGTCATGCAAAAATTGCATGTGAATAGCACAACAGTGTGTTTGTGTGTGTGTTTGTGTGTGTGTGTGTGTGTGAATTAACCAGTAATAGTGATGTCCCTTAGATCATTTGGGGACATGTTTTTCAAAGGCTCCCTCTCTCTGTCTTCTGAGTGTGGTGTGTGTGTGTATGTCTGTGTGTCTGAGTATGTATATGTCTGAGTATGTATCTGTGTATGTGTGTTTACATTATAATTGATACAATAGTTTCAGATAAGATTCAGTGTAACTGAAGTAGGTTATTAAAAAGAATCATAAAGTGTGTGTGTGTGTGTGTGTGTTTGTGTGTGTGTGTGTGTGTGTGTGTGTGTGTGCGCGCGTGTGTGTCTGGTGTGTGTGTGTGTGTTTGAGTTGTTATTCCTTGAAAAAGTACTCTTCAGGAAGTAGTTTTAACCTTGGAACTTTCCCGTACACACACATAGACACATTGGTGTGAAGATGTCCTCTGCTGGTGATATGTGGGACTGCAGTTAGCAGGACTAGACTACAGGAGCACATCAAACACACACACACACACACACACACACATACACACACTAGACTACATGTGCACATCAAGCCTCCAGCCTCTCTCACTTTCTTTCTCACTTTCTTTCTCTTCTCTCTCTCTCTCTCTCTCTCTCTTTCTCTCTCTCCCCCTCCTTCTCTCTCCGTCTCTCTCTTTCTCAGATTTGTCGAAGAATCGTTTGACGGATGTCCCGTCTGAAGTGTGTCATCTGGTCGCCTTGGAGACGCTGAATCTCTATCACAACTGTATCAAGAGTGTCCCTGACTCCCTGATCACACTACACACACTCACCAACCTCAACCTCAGGTACCGCACACACACACACACACACCCCTCAACCTCAGGTAACACACACACACACACACACTAGGCTACACACACACACACACACACACAGTCACACACACCTCCTGGCCTCAACCTCGTTAGCACACACACACACACACACACACACTGGTCACACTACACACCCTCACCAACCTCAACCTCAGGTAACACACACACACGCACACACACACACATATACACTGATCACACTACACACACACTCACCAACCTCAGGTACCGCACGCACACACACACACACTCAACCTCAGGTAACACACACACACACACACTAGGCTACACACACACACACACACTGATCACTGCACCCTCTCAGCCTCAACCTCAGGTAGCAGCACACACACACACACACACACACACTGATCACACTACACACACTCACCAACCTCAACCTCAGGTAACACACACACATACACTGATCACACTACACACACTCACCAACCTCAACCTCAGGGAACACACACACACACACACACACACACACTGATCACACTACACACACTCACCAACCTCAACCTCAGGGAACACACACACACTCACTCATTCACTCATTCACTCACTGTAAGGATCCCCGTATTGAAATGTGGCGTCTTCAGCTATCCACTGCCCTTGTCCTTCTTCCTTTCATCCGTATTTCGTAGGCTAGTAGTTTTCAAAGCAGCAGGTTAGCTGGAGGTGAAGCTCTTACTGTATTGAAATGAGACTTTTACTGGTGCTATTCTCACCGTTTATTTTGTTTTCTTTCACAGCATACATATAATAAACATGGAAAACAACAGCGTAAATAAACATGGAAAACAACAGCGTAAATAAACATGGAAAACAACAGCATAAGAGCTTATAGCCCCCATACCGGTCCTAAACTATGCAACTTTCCCTAGATGAAGTTGTCCTTTTTATTTCATTTACTCAAAAACAAACTCGCCAGCTATGGCCCTGCAAAATAAAAGTCCCCACATGGTGTAAAGGCCTATTCATAAACACTGATTAAACAAATATTATAAGCATGTCTAAAACAGATGTATTTCTTAAAATAATGAACTCTTTGTGGGGTCATTTACACTCATCATGCTAAAGACTTTAACAACCTCAACCTCAGGTAATGCACCCTTGTGTACACACACACACACACACACACACACTCATTCTTGAAGTGTGTGTGTTTCTGGACAGTCGTGAACTAGCTGTGTGTGTCACAGTTTGAAGTGTCTGCGGTGTGTGTGTGTATGTGTGTTTCTCTCTTGCCAAATGTGAACCAGCTGTGTGTGTGTGTTTCTCTTGACAGTCGTGAACTAGCCGTGTGTGTGTGTTTCTTCTTTGACAGTCGTGAACTAGCTGTGTGTGACGCCCCTGCTCTGTCCGCCTGTTTGCCGCTGGCTGTCTGTCACAGGTGGCTTGGCGTGCAGGCTGTGGGTTGCTGTTTTTGGGCCCCTCGTGGGCCGGTTTGACTGCCTAGCTTTTCCTTTGTTTGTTTTTGCATCCACACATTTCATTTCTCAGTCCATATCACACTCATGCTCTTCGCCCACACACACACTGACTCCTTCATATATACTCCTGCTCTTCGCCCTACACACACTGACTCTTCATATATACTGCAGTTTTCTCGGCCTCCTACACACACACTGACTCTTCATATATAATTCTGCTCTTCACTCTACACACACTGACTCCTTCATATATACCTTGCTCTTTCTCACTCTACACACACACTTCGACTCTTCTATATATACACTCCTGCTCTTCGCCTCTACACACACACACACTGACTCCTTCATATATACTCCTGCTCTTCGCCCTACACACACACTGACTCCTTCATATATACTCCTGCTCTTCGCCCTACACACACACTGACTCCTTCATATATACTCCTGCTCTTCGCCCTACACACACTGACTCCTTCATATATACTCCTGCTCTTCGCCCCACACACACACTGACTCACCATATATATTCTTCTGCTCTTCTATACTAATACCACACCCTCGACTCCTCTCATATATAACACCCCTGCTCTTCCACACACACACTGGACTCCCCTTCATATATACTCCTGCTCTTCGCCCTACACACACACACACTGACTCCTTCATATATACTCCTGCTCTCTACCCACACACACACCCTCGACTCCTTCCATATATACCCTGCTCTTCCCTACACACACCGGACTCCTTCATATATACTCCTTCCGCCCGCTCTACACACACTGACTCCTTCCATATATACTCCTGTTTTTCAGCCTCTACACACACTTGACTCCTTCCATATATACTCCTGTTACCTAATAATAATATTCGACTCCCTTCATATATAATTCTTGCTCTTCTCAAATTCTACACACACTGACTCCTTCATATATACTCCTGTTACCTTAATAATAATAATACCCCATCCCTCTATATATAATTTGTTTCTACCACACACACACTGACTCCTTCCTATATACTCCTGCTCTTCCCTCTACACACACTGACTCCTTCATATATACTCCTGTTTCCACACAATAATAACTGACCTCCATATATACTCCTGCCACCACACGTAATACACCGATTCCCATATAATTCTGTTTCGCCTACACACACACTGACTCATATATACTCCTGTTTCGCCACACACACACACTGACTCCATACACTCTGTTTTCCACACACACACTGACTCTTATATATACTCCAGCCGTTTCCACACACACACTGACTCTTATATATACTCCTGTTACCCACACACCGGACTCCTTCATATATACCCTGTTTCACTCACACACACACTGATTCTTCATATATACTCCCAGCCTTCGCCCACACACACTGACTTTCATATATACTCCCATTTCCACACACACTGACTCTTTCCATACACACACACACAATAATAATCGACTCTTCATATAATGACACGGACATCTCTTGTTCGTTTCTTTGATTAAGTTTTGTAAAATAAAGTGCAAAAGTTGACCCCTTGTCCTCCTTTGTTCTGGTTATGGCCTCTTTGAGCCAGGCCGTAACAGTGTGTGTGTGCCTTCCAGTCGTGAACCAGCTGTGTGTGTGTACGCTTCCTGACAGTCAACCAGCTGTGTGTGTGTGTTCTCTTGACAGTCGTAACCAGCTGTGTGTGTTGCCAGCGTTCTGAAGTGCTCCGTGTGTGTGTGTATGTGTGTTTCTCTTGACAGTCGTAACCAGCTGTGTGTGTGTGTGTATGTGTTTCTTGACAGCCCTTGTGAACCAGCTGCGGTGTGTGTGTGTGTTTCCCTTGACAGTCGCGAACTGTTTGCGGGTGCGGGTGTGTTTCCTCTTGACAGTCGTGAACCAGGCGTGTGTGTGTGTGTGTGTGTGTGTGTTTCACTTGACAGTCGTAACCAGCTGTGTGTGTGTGTGTGTTTCTCTTGACAGTCGTAACCAGCTGTGTGTGTGTGTGTGTTTCTCTTGACAGTCGTAACCAGCTGTGTGTGTGTGTGTGTGTGTGTGTGTTAATTTTGACAGTCGCGAACCAGCCGTGTGTGTGGTTTCCACCTGACAGTCGTGAACTAGCCGTGTGTGTGTGTGTGTTCTCTGCCAGTCGTGAACCAGCTGTGTGCGGCTGGGCCAGCCGCAGGTGCGCGGACTCCCCGGCGCTGCCTCAACGCCCAACAATGCTTCAACACACCCGACCGCATCGTTTCAGCCAGCGCCACACTCATGGAGCTGGTGAGCACAGTGTGTGTGTGTGTGTGTGTGTAAAGAGTATGCATGTGGTAGCACACTCACCCCCTTTAGTATCACCGATACCCCCGCCTCTTCTTATGTGTGTGTGTGTGTGTGTGCACATATATGTGTGTGTTTATGTGTGTGTGTGTGTGCACATATATGTGTGTGTTTATGTGTGTGTGTGTGTGTGTGTGTGTGTGCACATATATGTGTGTGTGTGTGTGTGCGCATATATGTGTGTGTGTGTATGTATGCATGTATGTTTTATGTATGTGTGTGTTTGTATGCATACATGCATGTGTATGTGTGTGTATGCGCATATATATATGTGTGTGTGTGTGTGTGTATGTATGTAATGTATGTATGCAGTACGTATATGTTTTATGTATGTGTGTGTTTGTATGCATACATGCATGTGTATGTGTGTGTATGCATATATGCATGTATGTATGTATGCATGTATGTTTTATGTATGTGTGTGTTTGTATGCATACATGCATGTGTATGTGTGTGTATGCGCATATATATATATGTGTGTGTGTGTGTGTGTGTATGTATGTATGTATGTATGTATGCATGTATATGTTTTATGTATGTGTGTGTTTGTATGCATACATGCATGTGTATGTGTGTATGCATATATGCATGTATGTATGTATGTATGTATGTATGTATGCATGTATGTATGCATTTTATGTGTGTGTTTGTATGCATACATGCATGTGTGTGTGTGTGTATGTATGTGTGTGTGTGTGTGTGTGTGTGTGTGTGTGTGTCTGTGTATGTATGCATGTGTGTGTGTGTATGCCTGTGTGTGTGTTGTATGCATGTGTGTATATGTGTGTGTGTTGTATGCGTGTGTGTGTATGTATGTGTGTTGTATGATGCATTTGTGTGTGTGTGTGTGTGTTGTATGCATGTGTGTATATGCGTGTGTGTATGTATGTGTGTTGTATGATGCATGTGTGTGTGTATGTGTGTGTGTGTGTGTATATATGTGTTTGTGTTTAGGATGTGAGTTGTAATGAGATCACGGCTCTTCCACGGCATATCGGGCGTCTTCGAGCACTCAGAGAGTTAAACGTCAGAAGAAACCTGCTCTGCGTCTTACCAGATGGTGAGTGTGTGTTTGCCTGTGTGTGTGTGTGTGTGTGTGCATGCAGTCCGTGTCTGCTCTTTGTGCGCAGCGCTGCGGTGTTTAAAAAGAGTGTGTGTGTGTGTGTGTGTTTAAAAGAGTGTGTGTGTGTGTGTAAAAGAGTGTGTGTGTGTGTGTGTTTAAAAGAGTGTGTGTGTGTGTGTTTAAAAGAGTGTGTGTGTGTGTGTAAAAGAGTGTGTGTGTGTGTGTGTGTGTGTTTAAAAGAGTGTGTGTGGCTCCACAAGTTATTTTTTTAGTGAATGAACCTTAATTTCAGAATGGTTGAACTAGAGTTGCCACAGACATGCACACACCCTGTCCAAACGGTCCTAAAATTGTGAGAATTGTTCTAAAACTTACTGTTTACCATGTTGTTAGTCGCTTTGGTTAAAAAAAAGCCAGCCAAATGGGCCGTAATGTAATGTAATGTAACACTCGACGCTATCAATAATACACACACACTAATTACACAATAATACACACATACACATAATAATATACAATATATACAGCTTCCGAAAAATTACTTAGACCACTGCAAATTTGATTATGACCATCAACTCATCAGAATCTCTCATCAACCGTAGCATGACATCTAGTAGTACCAGTACATGTGATACGGCTAGCATGATGAGACACGACTAGCATGATGTGACACGGCTAGCATGATGATGACACGGCTAGCATGATGTGATGCGGCTAGCATGATGTGATGCGGCTAGCATGACAATGAGACACGGCTAGCATGATGAGACGAGGCTAGCATGATGTGATGCGGCTAGCATGATGAGACACGGCTAGCACGATGAGACACGGCTAGCATGACGATGAGACACGGCTAGCATGACGATGAGACACGGCTAGCATGACGATGAGACACGGCTAGCATGATGAGACGAGCTAGCATGATGAGACGAGGCTAGCATGATGTGATGCGGCTAGCACGATGAGACACGGCTAGCATGACGATGAGACACGGCTAGCATGATGAGACACGGCTAGCACGACGATGAGACACGGCTAGCATGGCGATGAGACACGGCTAGCATGATGAGATGCGGCTAGCATGATGATGAGACACGGCTAGCATGATGTGATACGGCTAGCATCATGCTAGCATGATGATGACACACGGCTAGCATGATGAGACACGGCTAGCATGATGTGACGCACCTAGCATGATGAGACACGGCTAGCATGATGAGACGCGGCTAGCATGATGATGAGACATGGCTAGCATGATGTGATACAGCTAGTATGAAGTGATACGGCTAGCATGATGTGATATGGCTAGTATGATGAGACACGGCTAGCATGATGTGATATGGCTAGCATGATGAGACACGGCTAGCACGACGATGAGACACGGCTAGCATGATGAGACACGGCTAGCATGACGATGAGACACGGCTAGCATGATGATGAGACACGGCTAGCATGACGATGAGATGCGGCTAGCAGCATGATGAGACATGGCTAGCATGATGAGACACGGCTAGCATGATGTGGCGCACCTAGCATGATGTGACACGGCTAGCATGATGAGACACGGCTAGCATGATGTGACGCACCTAGCATGATGAGACACGGCTAGCATGATGAGACGCGGCTAGCATGAAGTGATGCGGCTAGCATGATGATGAGACATGGCTAGCATGATGTGATACAGCTAGTATGATGTGATACGGCTAGCATGATGTGATATGGCTAGTATGATGACACGGCTAGCATGATGTGATATGGCTAGCATGATATGACGCGCCTAGCATGATGAGACACGGCTAGCATGATGCTAGTATGATGATGATGATGTGGATTACAGAGACAGCTCACTGCGTTGGGATTAGTGTGTGCCACTGTGTCTGTTCACTGTGTGCTCTGTGTGTTCACCAATTCACGGATTCGGATAAATATAGAGACCAAATTCCTTGTATACTTGGCCGAGAAACCTGATTTACATTTTACTTTCACAAGCTACTGATTACTTAGTAACGACTGTTACTAACCCTTATTCTGTGACCCATGATGGTGTATGTGTGTATGTGTCTCCCACTTAATGTTTGATTTCTCCTGTAATAAAATGTGTGTGTGTGTGTGTGTGTTTCAGACTTGGCTTATCTCCCGCTGGTCAAGTTTGATTTCTCCTGTAATAAGGTGTCCACCATCCCCACCTGTTTCCGCAAGATGCTCAAACTGCAGATTATGCAGCTGGACCATAACCCACTACAGAGTCCACCAGCTCAGGTACACACACAAACACACACACACAACCCACCACAGAGTCCACCAGCTCAGGTACACACACACACACACACGCACGCACAACAGAGTCCACCAGCTCAGGTACTACACACACACACACAAACATGCATACCGTATTTTCCAGACTATAAGTCACACTTTTTTTTTATAGTTTGGCGACTTATAGTCAGGTGTGACTTATATCAAAATAAATCTAATTTAACATGTTGTTAAATGTTAATTCCTGCTGACTGACATGAACCAAGGTAACATTACCGTCTACAGCCACGAGAGGGCGCTCTAGGCTTGTGACTCGCTGGCTTGTTATGTTCATTTAGCCTATTCAGCTTCCCAGGCAATTCCCATGTTCAACACAGCCAACCGCTAGCATTACTGTCATTTTAATTTCCTTGTCACCAAGATAACCAACATCAAGCTGGCTAAATAGTGTAGCTGAATATCTGTGTTGCGTTAACATACCTACCCGACACCTATTCAGCCTGTTGTTCTGTGTGTTATTGTGTAGTTGAACAACTTGCCTTTCCAGATTAAATGTCTGTTCTTGGTCTTGGATTTCGTGAAATAAATTTCTAAATAAATGCGACTTATAGTCCAGTGTGACTTATATGTTCATTTCTCTTTATGACGCATTTTTTGACTGATGCTACATAAACTCCGGAGCGACTTATAGTCCAGAAAATACAGTACACACACACACACACACACACACACACACACACACACACACACACACACACACACACACACACGGGTGTAACGGTACACAGAACTCACGGTTCGGTTCATACCTCGGTTCGGACATCACGGTTCAGTACGAGTTCGGTACAGTGGAGGGTAACGCAAAACAAAAATGCAGAAAGCAATTTTTTTATTGTGCATGTCTCAGGCTGTACCACCTGTGTCATACAGTCTCTTCCCTGAGCTATATGCAACAGCCTGAAGTGTGTAAGATGTAAACAGTACAATAAGTATAGACTCCATCTGTAACTTGTAAACAAAATAAGACAATCAGCTATAAAACAATATAGCATCTCTTATTTCTGAAAGTGCAAATTACATAGAATAATTTCCATGAAAATCCACTTAAGCAAAACCTTCAACATCCGTGTTTAGTTGTATATGGAAGGGTCTACAATTTGCCTCAATATTTTTCAGTGTGTGTACAGTAATAATCTACTAACTGAAAATATCACACTATTTTGCCTTATTTTAATAAAACGAAATTGCTCCTTTCATTTCATAAACAGACTACAACTAGAAGTCATGTGACTTTACCCTTTGACGTTAACTCACCATAGCATGGTTTGTTTATTAGCCTGGTTAGCGTTGACACTTTCTTTTGCTGTCTATGCACTTAACACTGCCAGTTCCTCATATCATGTGAGAAGTTACAAGTTACCCTAACATAAAGGTAATTACCACGCGATTTACATAGCTCTGTCATTACGAAATCATTTAATTTAAGCCATAGGTTTTGGCTCTATTTGTATGTGTATCCAAAGGCTGGCAGGGCTCTACAGTGCGCCCATTTCACTTTCGCATTACGCGAGTAAAAATGATGCCGCGGCGAAAGTGCAAAAAAATATTTAGGGCGACTGGTGCTAATGACTTCTAACCATGTCAATGTTTGTCTACAAAATACACCGCAACATCGAGAAACATTACTGGTGCAAACCATAGAATCACGCCGCTAATAAAAGCATAAAACAGCATAAAAACTACACCTCCCATCAACGCTAGCAGTTTCTGCTTGACTCGCTAGTAGTCGCTTCTATCAAATCCAAGAGCTATAGAAAAAAGCGGAAAGTTAGACTAGCCAGCCAAGATGCAAAGATTGAAGAAATTAGTTCTTCTATCCAATCAATTCATTGGATATAGGAGGAACAGGATGAGATTCTGAGAATGCAGTGAGAGAAGGAAAGGTAACCTAACATGCCTTTTAGCCCAGTTGACGCATTGGCTGAATATGCAAAATATAGCTGTAGCGAACCGCACAAAAGTAGCCTCCCGTAATACTCCCATTTTATTCAAAGGTAGAACGCTACAACCCAGGCTTCCACGATGCTTGTTTGTTTACAATCGAATACAAGCTGAAGTGCAAAAACAAAAGTAGGCCTAACGCTTGCCTTTCCCCATCAATGCAGATATTTCAAATAAAAACTAAAAGTATAAAACATATATCCTTGATTAGCCTATGTTGGGTTTTGTGGAAGAGAAAATGTACTGTTTTAGTAGTAGTAGGCAGTATGCAGTCAGATAGGTCACCATGGGCATATTTGATTTAGCTATAGATGGATTCACAAATAAATAAATTAGCCTACATTTGGCAGGATACTTGATATACAGGCTAAATGCAAATATGGTATTATATTATTTTACATTAACAAAATGTAGGAACAGACTGAAAATAAAGTAGGCACTGATCTTTAAAATCCTGTTTCCTGTAGCCTACATGTTGTCAGTCATTCTTAATATTCGAAATTGGTGCACTGGCATGTTTTAACTGTTAGCTGCAGTATAATGTTAGATTATGTGTAAGTTAAGTACAGAACTGACTGTGCTTCTAAATTTTTGTCTGTGCTCCTAAATTTTTTAACTTGGGCTTACCAAGTGCTCCTGAAAAAAAAAATGTTAGTGTAGAGCTCTGGCTGGTGAAACGCAGGGGATGTTTTTTTTTTTTTCTCGTTTCAGTTATTGGTAGCCTACATCATCTGGGTGATGGCGTCGAATATGTATAGCATGTTCGATATATTTCCACTCACATACCCAACAACGCCAACACACAGTTTCATCTTATCCACCACTCTCTCACCTGTACTACTGTAGCTGAAGTTCTCAAACTTGTGATCTTAAAGAGACCAGCGGGTCCTCTAACTCTCGTGGGTCGCCACCACTCACTTAGTGCTGCTATCTCTGACTGACTGACTCGACCGACGACCTGACAAAAAAATAACATAGGGGCCAATCAAAGCTTAGGCGAGGCTACAGATTAGCATTAGGTGTCGCTAAAGAACTCTTGTAACAGTAATTCCGCATTAGGGGTTACACTTGGGTCTTGAACCCTGGTCTCCGGTGTGGTAGCCCTGGAACAATCCCCTGAACTACCAGGAACTGAGTGACTCTAATGCGAAGCAGCAGAAAGTATAGTTATTATTCCACAAAAACAGGTAAAGTCCCAAAAAGCACAGAAGATCGTGTACAAAATTCCAAAACAAAAATTACAGTTCTTAATTCCTCCAACGAGGCAGAGAATTCAGGCAGAATAATCCAAGGGGTAATCCGAAGTCAGGGTCGAAAAGACAGGCAGAGTTAACAACAAGAGCAATCCAGGAAAGGCAAACAGATCCACAGGGTAATCCACAGGAGAAACAAAGTAGCAACAGTCCAGGGTCAAAAAACAGGCAAAGCAGTCAGAATACAGGTCTCAGCAGACAAAAACCACGAGGTTGCTCACATAAGGTTCAGTGAAGACTCAACAAAGACAATGTGAAAAGACCAGCTTAAATACTGTGAGGGAATTGGCTAAACAAGTCACATGGCTGATATACAGAGAACTGGTGGGTCAGTTAACAGGTTAATTAGGTAGAAAAAAACACAGAAAAGGAAATAACAAGATTTTGGCGACCTCTAGAGGTAAACAGACCATAGTCGTAACATTAGGCTACATTAATTAATCCGCACGCAAGTTTTATGTATTTTTATACCGTGTATTCTCCGTGTAAATTCATGTGCCGAACTGTGACGCCCGTACCGTTTCGGTTCAATACAAATACGTACATCTACCGTTACACCCCTAACACACACACACAGACACACATTCACATCTTCAAGTGTATTTTAACACGTATGTGTGTGTGTGCGTGTGTGTGTGTGTACAGGTGTGTATGCGGGAGATGGTGCACATCTTTAAGTGTATTTTAACACGTGTGTGTGTGTGTGTGTGTGTGTGTGTGTGTACAGGTGTGTATGCGGGGGATGGTGCACATCTTTAAGTACCTGGCGTTGGAGGCGTGTCGAGGGGAGAAACTGGATGTCCTCTACCTGCCCGTCAACGACAAGCTCCGCCTCTCACGGCCTGGGGCTGGCAGGTGTGTTACCGTGGTGACAGACTTCTCCCACCTCAGCCTCATTTTCACAGAGAGAAAGAGAGAGAGAGAGAGTGTGAGTGTGTCAGTGTGTGTGAGTGTGTCAGTGTGTGTGTGTGTGAGTGTGTCAGAGTGTTTTGCAAATTTAGGTGGCAGAGAAATTTCCCCAGAGATTTCTAGACAGAGAAAGAGAGAGAATCTTCATAACCTAACTAACCCTTCCCTCTCTCTCCTCCCTCCCCTCCCTCCCTCTCTCCTCCCTCCCTCCCTCCCTCTCTCTCTCTCTCTCTCAGTGTTGAGGATATGGGGCGGAAGCACGATAGTGATTCTGGACTCGGCAGCGACAACGGAGACAAGCGCCTTTCAGCTACAGAGGTACGACCAGTGCTGTGTGTGTGTGTGTGTGCGTGTGTGCGCCTTTCAGCTACAGAGGTACGACCAGTGCTGTGTGTGTGTGTGCGCCTTTCAACTACAGAGGTACGACCAGTGCTGTGTGTATGTGTGTGTGTGTGTGTGTGTGTGTGTGTGCGTGCGTGTGTGCGCCTTTCAGCTACAGAGGTACGACCAGTGCTGTGTGTGTGTGTGTGCGTGTGTGCGCCTTTCAACTACAGAGGTACGACCAGTGCTGTGTGTGTGTGTGTGTGTGTGTGTGTGTGTGTGTGTGTGTGTGTGTGTGTGTGCGTGCGTGTGCGTGTGTGCCCCTTTCAGCTACAGAGGTACGACCAGTGCTGTGTGTGTGTGTGTGTGTGCGCCTTTCAGCTACAGAGGTACGACCAGTGCTGTGTGTGTGTGCTGCCTTTACAGCTACAGAGGTACGACCAGTGCTGTGTGTGTGTGTGTGTGTTTCAGCTACAGAGGTATGACCAGTGCTGTGTGTGTGTGTGTGTGTGCGCCTTTCAGCTGTCAGGCCCGGCTGCCTTCCTGGAACGGAGTTTCTTCAGCTGTCCTCTAACTTGCTCTGCCATGATGATGATGATGGGGTCCTCTTAACTCTAACTTGATCTGCCGGATGATAATGATGGGAGGGGGGTCCTCTAACTTGCTCTGCCGTGGATGATGGGGGACTCATAGACTCATATGCAGTGGACACACAAGATAATGTATGTGTGTGTGTGTAGCCCTCAGATGAGGACAGTCTGTCGGTGCAGATGAGCCACATTAGAGAGGAGGAGGGGCTTAACAGAGACGACTCCACTGACCAAATTAGCAGCCTGACAGGTACAACACACACACACACACACATATATATACACACACACACTTGCATATATATATATATATATACACACACACACACACACACACACACACACACATATATATATATATACACACACACACACACACATATATTGTAGTGGCAAAAAACAATGCTTAGGTTTTTCCTGTAACCCCCTGTTTTCTTCCTATTGTTTTCCAACCACCTGGAGAATGCGGGTGCAGGGTCAGACTTCATGTCCCGAATCCAAGAAAATCCAAGAATGTTGTTGTTGAAGGTTTGTCGGTATTTATTGCAAATAAATATAAGGTACAAAATAAAGTTGCAAATTGCTTTAAATGTCCATAAATATGTCTTTAGAGCGGAGTTCAGCTTTCTCCGTATAGGCCAAGCTCCGGTAATGCAGATCCAGGCCGAGGTCAAAGGTCAAAGACTGTATCTGCTGGCACGCTTCTCCTCATCATCTTACACTTCCAATTTATAGGGTAGCACCCTCTCCACCTATAGAAGGAGCACTCTCCAATGCAACAAAAAGACAACTACAAGTAAATTATGAAACCAAAAATAAACTCAAATGCGGCTCCTACACACCGCCCCTAATTGTTCTCTATAGAATCAATTTTTAAAATAAATACAAAAAAAAGGAGCCAGATATCAATAATCTTGTAATGCTTTTAGAAAAAATATGAAAATATTTAGGAAAAAATATGTATATAAGTATACATTACGTTCCTTAATGGTGACCTAAAGGAGGCACCGGACACTCTTCAGTCTCCAGAATTTGGCACAGCTTGGTAATGGGCCTCTCAAGGACTGAAGTCTGTGTCTGAGCTTCAATGGACCGACCAGCCCCTTTCTCGATCAGGCTTGGTCTCAAGCACTCTTCCTAATGGCCATGATCCTCTAGGAGCACTGGGATCAACCACCAGGACAAGGTATCCAACATTCAGGTTCTTCTTCACTGCAGTCCATTTTGCCTTCCTGGAGTAGAAGAAGGTATTCTTTGGTCCATCTATGCCAGAAGAGATCAGCCATGTACTGGACCTGTTTCCAGCGGCGCCTGGCATAAAGGTCTGATTTCAAAAAGGTTCCAGGAGGCAGAATGGGCTGGGTTTTCAGCAGGAGGATGTGGTTTGGGGTCAGTGGCTCTAGGTCGTATGGATCTGAGGACACTGTGGAGAGAGGACGGTTGTTTAGGATAGCCTCTACTTCACAGAATAGAGTTTGAAGACCCTCATCATCGATGGACTGTTGATGGAGTGTGGAGTTCAGCACGCGATCTAACAGATCTTATAAGCCTTTCCCAGACTCCGCCATGGTGTGATGCGGCTGGTGGGTTGAAACTCCACTTGATTCCATCAGGAAGCAGGGCATCTTGGATCTTCGGGCTCGCTCAGTGTCATCAGAGCCTTCTTTGAGCTCCACCTGAGCACCCACCAGGTTCGTTCCGTTGTCAGATCTGATCTGCTTAACCTGACCCCTTCTGCAAACAAATCTCCTCAAAGCATGAATACATGAGTCAGTGTCTAATGAGAAAGCTACTTCCAAATGAATAGCTCTGCTGGACATACATGTAAACAGAACTCCATACCTTTTCATGGTGCTTCTTCCTCGCCTCACTTCAATCGGGCCAAAGTAGTCCAATCCGACATTGGTAAAGGGAGGGAGATCAGGTAGGATTCTTTCCAGTGGCAAATCTGCCATTTTCTGCTCGCCTGCTTTGCCCCTCACACGTCGACACGACACATCTTGAGAGCACCTTTCTTGCTAAGGAGTTGGCCTTACTAATCCAATATTTCTTACGGAGCTCTGAGAGCATGTGGTTCCTTCCACTGTGACCACAGCGTTCATGAATGTGTCTTAAAAGAAGAATTGAAATGTGTGACTCTTTTGGCAAGATACAGGGGTGTTTAGTAAATTCAGCTGGGAATGATTGTCTCTGGACATAGGAGATAACTGATCTTTCTGCCTGTGAGAGATCTTCCACTGTGAGGAGTTGTCCGCCGGGCTTGGTCCTGAAAACCTCAAGTTTTGGGCTCACCTTTTGGGTGTTCGAGCGGGTAGTGACTTGATATGAAGGAAAGTCCTTTTGTTTTTTGACTCTCAGCACCAAGGCATTTTTCAGCTTGAGGTACCATGCCACCGCTTTAAGTAGCTTCATCCAATTTGAAAAGTATGAAATGAGCTGGTATGTGGGTGCTTCAGTGTTCACCACTGTTGTAAACACAGTAGTGCCTCTCCTGACCTCTGGATCGTCCCGTAACACTGAGCCCAATGGCTCCACCACTGGCCAACTTTCCTCAGGCTTCCATAGGAACTCTGGGCCATGCATCCACCTCCTCTGCTTCATAAATTTGCCTGCACTCAATCCTCTTGAGGAATCATCAGCTGGATTGTCCTTGCTTCTTATGTATCTCCACTGAAACAGCTCTGAGTTGTCCCGAATCAGCGAGACCCTGTTTGTGACATCGCCTTAAATCTCGCAGTGTCACTTCTAATATACTTAATGCGGTTTGACTGTCAGTCCAGAAAACTGAGGGCTTTAAGGCTATATGTAGTTCTCTCCTTAGCATTTTGTCCACCTTTACCAACAATGCTGCAGCGGCCAGCTCCAGCCGTGGTACTGTGATGTTCTTTAAAGGAAGGACTCTGGACTTTCCCAGGAGAAAAGTGACATGTACAATGTCCTGCTCATTAGCTTGTCTTATGTAGCTCACCGAGCCATAGCCACTCTCACTGGCGTCAGCAAAGTGGTGTAGTTCTGCACATTTTGTTGTTCCATAGCCTTTTGGTTTCAGACAACGTGCAACACTGAAACTTTTTATTATTTCTAAATTGTTTGTCCATCCCTCCCACCTGTCTACTACAGCTTGGGGCAAAGGTTCGTTCCATCCAAAGCCTCTCTCTGACAGAGCTCCTGTAGCAACTTCTTGGCCGAGGGAGAATGAGAGGAAAAGAAACCCGACGGGATCAAAAAATGGAACTTACAACAGAAAGTATGCCTCTGCGGGTATGTGGCTTCTGGCTTAAATTGATGTTAAACTGGAAATGGTCAGGTACACGCACCACTGCAGTCCCAGGGTTCTTTCAATGGGTAGACTGTCTTTGTCAAGATCCAGTGTTTTGATTTCCTTTGCCCATTTTTCTTTCGGAATGGATGCTAGAACTGCCCGGCTATTGCTGACCCATTGAGTTAGTTGGAATCCACCTTTGTAGCATAGTGCAGTGAGGTCTTTTACTAGCTGGATGGCTTCAGATTCTTTGGCCACTGACTTAACACAATCATCCACATAAAAAAGTTGTGCCGTATTGTTTCAGCTTCATTGAGGGGAAAACAGCTTTCATGGTCATCAGCAGTTTTCGTAATGCAAAACTTGCACAACTTGGGGAGTACACAGCACGAATATGTGCACAAGCATATGGTATTCCTTTGGGGTTTGACTGGTGTCACCTTGTGCCACCACAGGAAGCGCAAAAGTAGTCCACACCTGATTTCTCTACTCTAACCTGATGGAACATTGACTTAGCGTCCGCCATAATTCCAATGGGTTCTTTGCGGAATCTCAAATGACTCAACAAGAGAATTGGTCGGGTCAGGACCCTGCAGTAGCTCTGTGTTGAGGGATACACCTTGGTAAGTAGCTGCACAATCAAAACACCACTCTAAGTTTCTTCTTTTTTTTTGGTGGTACACCCGTGGTGTGTATGTACCAAACCTTTCCAGGTGCCTGTATGAGTTCTTCCTTTGGGACCTTCTCTGCATAATTGTTCTAAAGATGTCATTGATAAATGCAACATATTCTTGCTTGTATTGTTCATCCTTTTTCATTTTCCTTTTCAGAGTTTGGAGGCTGTTCTGCAACATGGCGATTGTTAGGCATGCTGACATCAGTTTTCCTAAAGGGCAACTTCAGATGGTAATGTCCATCTTGTAAGACCGCCTCATTGGCCATCTCTAAAACCTTCTGTCCTCAACTGACATTTCGGTCTTCTCCTCAGATGCTACCTCACTGAAATCCTGATTATATTGTGAGATCAGAAGCTGTTCTAGACTTGCGACCGATATCCTATTCACAGTCACACTCTCTGCACTGCCATCAGCACTTCTCAGTGGCCGTTTACAACCCACCCCAATAGGGTTCTAACTGCGTGGGGGGCCCCACCTTGACTATTAACAACCTCCCATGGTTCTATGCACTTTGGAGCATTTGTGCCAATCAACAGCTCTACCTTTGAACTAATGCTGGGAAGTTTGACTCGACTTAGACACTTCCATTGCGCTAAGTCTTTCTGCTTGGGAATGCTGTTTGTGGTAACTGGCATTTCTTTTTGAGTGAAGAGATCAGGAAGAGATTGCTTTCCAGTGCTGAAACTTCCATTCCAGATACGACATGAGTTGGAACAGACTTTTCTTGATTCATTGTGCGTAGAAGAATCTGTGTTTTTCTACCCTTCAGATTGAGCCGAAGCATAAGATCCTCGGAGCAGAAGGTGG
>NC_063191.1:1140230-1185230 GCF_017589495.1 Alosa alosa
ACACACACACACACACACACACACACACACATACACAAACCCCCCCACACACACACACAAATCTTTACTCACAAACATTTACATAAGTATTTATCCAGAAGAAGTATTGAAAGAGTAATCATGAGAGTGAATCTTTAGAGTGAATCACAGCGTGAGTCTCTAGACCTGAGGGTGAATCTTTAGAGTGTAAAAATCACAGAGTGAATCTCTAGATTGTAAACATCAGAGTTAATCTCTAGAGTGTAAACATCACAGAGTTAATCTCTATATTGTAAATATCAGAGTTAATCTCTAGAGTGTAAATATCACAGAGTTAATCTCTAGAATGTAAACATCAGAGTTAATCTCTAGATTGTAAATATATCAGAGTTAATCTCTAGAGTGAATTCTTGTAGACATGGAGAGTGTAGATTTATAGATGAATAAATGAGTAAATGTCTTGCTAGTTATTTCAGTGTCTCTCTCTCTCTCACACACACACACACACACACACACACACACACACACACACACAGGTCACTGCCAGGTCACAGGGGTTTCAGAGAGGTTGTGTGAGTGTTGTGTGGTGGTGTTTCCAGCTTGGCGTGTGGTGGGTGTTGTTAGTTTGGTGTGTTTGAATTGTGTGTGTAGAATGTGTAGAATTCTAGGTTCTCAGTCTGGAGCGGGTTGGTTTGTGTGTGTGTGTGTGTGTGTGTGTGTGTAGAAGCCCAGTGCTCTGTGGGAGTTTCAGAAGGTGCGGGTCCTCATTCTGGAGCGGGCCAAGCAGGAGGCTCAGCTGGCCTGTGGACGGAGACACACACTCCTGACGCAGGTACACACACACACACACCACTGGAGTGTGTGTGTGTGTGTGTTCATATTTAACAGCAGACTGAGAATGGAAGGAATAGAGAACATCAAGAGAGTGAGAGAGAGAGAGAAAGAGAGAGAGAGAGAGAGAGAGAGAGAGAGAGATCATCAGACACAGACAACACACATTCTTGGCAAAGTGAACAGGCCAGCTTTGTGTTGTCTTAATCGGCCATTGTCTTTCTCACACACACATTTTATTCAAACACACATGCGCATGCACACACACACAAAACGCCACACAACACACACATGCACACACAGTACACACACAGAGTACACAGGTATGTGAAAGTTTATTAGTATGTGAGAAAGAGTTAGTAGTGTATGTGAGAAGAGTTTAATAGTGTATGTTGAAGAGTTTAGTAGTGTATATAGTAGTGAATTATAGTGGTGTATGTGAGGAGAGAGTATAGTAGTGTATGTGATATATAGTGGTGTATGTGAAAGTATAGTGAATGTGAGAGAGTGTGTGAATGTGAGAGTATAGTAGTATATGTGAGAGAGTATAGTAGTATATGTGAATGTATAGTGGTGAATGTGAGAGAGTATAGTAGTATATGTGAGAGAGTATAGTGGTGTATGTGAGAGATAGTATATAATGTGAGAGAGTATAGTGTGTATGTGAGAGAGATAGTGGTGTGTGTAAGAGGTTTGCATAAGAAAGCGGTGAGTTTGCATGAAAACGGAAGGAGTTTGATTTCTCCAGTTCCTGATTGGTTAGTCAATGTCACTTCTCTCTAGCTAGCCAATTAAATCAAGGAAGGGCGGGACCTACACTGTCAACAATGTTAGGTGTAGACCTAGTGGTCGGGAAAAAAATCAGCCAAGTCTATGTGACTAAATATTAAACTACTGTACTACTGCAAACCCAATGCAAATTAGGCTACAAAGACATGAGGGGTGCCTACTCTATTGTAATAGCCTAGGGCTAGGCTACCAATTTCTTTTGTCTGGCGAAGTCATATTTTAGTGAACTGAGATCTGAAAGACTGCTGCCATTGCAGTTAGCTAGTTAGCTAGCTATCCAGCAACATTCCAAAATGGACATGCATTACAGTTTGGCTGGCAGACGTTTTGGTAACCTTGTCTGCTGTTGCCAGTGACTCGTGAGCCTGTGTCCACATTGCTATTTTTGCACTGGCAGCCAAAGATTCTAGAACAGAACTCGGACAGCTCCTTTCATAGTGCTGCGGGTTCAAGTGTTTATTGTTGCTAGGTTACCAAACTATCTAGCAGCAGCATGTCGTTGCTGCCTGGCTTAACGCCTAACTAACTAGCTAACTGAAATGGCAATCTTTCAGGACTCAGTTCACTAAAATATGACTTAAGCCAGACAAAAGGAGCTGGTAGCCCAGGCTATTACAATAGAATAGGCACCCCTCATGTCTTTTGTAGCCTAATTTGCATTCGGTTTGCAGTAGTAGTTTAATATTTAGTCACCATATGAGTTGGCTGATTTTTTCCTCGACCACTAGGGTCTACCACGAACATTGTTGACAGTGTAGGTCCCCCCTTCCTTGATTTTAATTGGCTAGCTAGAGAGAAGTGACATTGACAGACCAATCAGGAACTGAGAAATCAAACTCCATCCGCTTCATGCAAACCTTTCATGCAAACTCCCTCACGTTCACCTGCAATCTCTCACACACACCACTATACTCTCTCACACTATACAACTATATACTCTCACATATACTACTATACTCTCTCACACACACCACTATACTCTATATGTCTCTCACATACACCACTATACTCTCTCACATATACTACTATACTCTCTCACATATACCACTATGCTCTCACACCATATACTCACTATAATGTATATCTCTTACACTAGTATACTCTCTTTTTCACATTACTACTACTATTCCTCTCTTGCATTCACTACTAAATCCCTCTTGCTAACACTACTATATATTCTACACTACTAAACTCTACTCTCATACACTACTATACTCTTACATCATAAACACATACACTACTTTAACTCTTATTATTGTCACATACACTATATCTCTCTCATATATACGGACCAAACTCCCTCACATACTACTACTAACATACTCTCACAAGTTCTTCACATACAGTATAGTCTCTCATATAACACTACTACAGTATAGTCTCTCACATATAAAGTCTCTCATACACTACTAAAGTCTCTCACTACACTACTATATTCTCTCACATATACAACTATACTCTCTCACATACACTACTATACTCTCTCACATACACTACTATACTCTTTTACTCTATACTCTTTATACTCTCACATACACTACTATACTCTCACATTCACTACTATACTCCTTCACATACACTACTATAGTCTCTCACATACACGACTATACCCTCTCATACATACATGTAAAATGACTATAATAGTGAGTGTGCATGAGTATAGATAGATAGATAGATACTTTATTGATCCCCAGGGGAAATTCAAGGTCTCAGCAGCATACATACAACACAAACACATTCTTTAACAGCAGAAAGAGTAATTAAAGTATATAATATAAAAACACAACTAAGCAATAAGGACAGTAGAAGATAAAGAATATGCTAAATATACTAAAATACAAATTACAAAAATACAAATTATACTAACTAACACTTAATCTAAATCAATTCTAAAAACAGTATCCACATAGTGGTGATTAATCAATCAGAGGCGCTTGCAATGACTGAGGCAGGGACTGAGCCTGTGATTCTGTGTATAGTAAGGTATGGTAAGGTGCTCTAAGGTGCTCTGTGTGAATGAGTGTCATGGTGATAGTGGTCATGGTGATAGTGCAAATGAGTAAGTCCAACAGTGCAACAATGCAGAAATAAAGTAAAGTAAACTCTATATATCTCTATATATTTAACTATTTAAAGAAAATGTATAAGTGTGGCCACAGTCCGGCTGTGGCATGGAGGGGGGGGGGGGGGGTTATGCATATGTGCTAATGTGCTAATATAGCACACAAACAGTGAGGCATAAAGACAGTGGTACAAGTGGCTAGTGGACAGACAGTACCAAACATGGAGGGGGGTGAAGAGGCAGACAGACTATGCAGAGAAGTCTATCTCTCCTCTTCCTTAAGTGAAGCATTGAACAGTTCAATGGCCCTGGGGACAAATGACTTTCTCAGTCTGTCAGTTGTGCAAGGCAGTGAGCTAAGTCTCCAGCTGATCAGGCTCTTCTGCTTAACAATAGTGCTGTGGAGTGGGTGACACTCATTGTCCAAGATGTTGATCAGTTTGTTCAGGGGTCCTTTTGTCAGATAGTGAAGTGATGCACTCCAGTTCAGCTCCCACTACAGAGCCAGCTTTCCTTACCAGCCTGTCAATTAAGCCCTTCCTTCTTCCTTGTGCTTCCTCCCCAACACACTACTGCATAGAAGAGGACACTGGCAACAACAGACTGGTAGAACATCCTGAGGAGCTTACTGCACACATTGAAGGACTGCAACCTCCTCAGGAAGTACAGCCTGCTCTGCCCGTTCTTGTAGAGTGCATCAGTGTTGGCTGACCAGTCCAGTTTATTGTCCAGGTGGAGACCCAGATACTTGTAGGTGCTAACCACCTCCACATTGACCCCATCAATGTGGACTGGTATCAGAGTGGGCTTAGACCTGCGGAAATCCACCACCATCTCCTTGGTCTTTGAAGTGTTGAGTTGAAGGTGATTGAGTTTGCACCACTGCACAAAGTCCTCCACCAGGCTCCTGTACTCCTCCTCCTGCCCGTTCCTGATACACCCCACAATTGCAGTATCATCAGAAAAATTCTGCATGTGGCATGACTCGGTGTTGTAGCAGAAGTCAGATGTGTACAGGGTGAACAGGACTGGAGAGAGCACAGTTCCCTGTGGCGCTCCGGTGCTGCTGATCACAGTGTCAGAGAGGCAGTTCTTCAGTCTGACGAACTGTGGTCGCTCGGTCAGGTAATCTGTAATCCAGGTTACCAGGTGAGCGTCCACACCCATCTGGTATGTGTATGTGCAAGATTATGATAGTGTGTGTAAGACCAAGTATGAACTAGAAAATGCAATTCCAGGGAATTACCATTGCATGTAAATGCAAAAAAGCTGCTGTGTATAACATTATATTAGGCTACTTACAGTATGATTATTCAGATTACATAGTCTTACAGTATTCTTGAAAACCACTTACTTGGTTAGATGTTAGCTTAGAGTATATGACAGTCAGTAAAAATAAATTGTCAATTCAATATTGATCAACATTCTTTGTTTTAATACAGCAGCATGATACTCAGAATACACTAATGAACACTAAACACTAAAACCAAAGTAAGCTTGAAGTAAAAAAATCACAGTTGTATAAGTGTATATTATATATACAGAACTTGATAATGCCAATCATATTATCCTAAGACAGATCTATTTATCAGTGGTAACTCTGAACTGGCAGCAACAGCTAGAGGCCTCAGTTAATGGTATTAGGTCAAATTTGATGGTGATATATACACTGAAGAATAAAGAGTCAGCCCTTCAGATGATCATTTTTAGACAGAACTTAGGTTAGAATATTTTTTTCACACAGCACAGCTCAGGTCTAAAAAGAGTGGTCTAACAGCTATGTTTCACAGATGTTACAGCACAGGTATGATTAAAGGTATGAATGGTTGACAAATATGATTCACAGGTATACATGTTCCATATAGTTAGTGAGTATAGTCCTCACACAACAATATATTTCTCAGAATGTCTCAGTGTAGATCCTCAGATAAGTCTCAGTATGGTTAAATGGTATGTGCAGATATGTTGAGATATGGTCACATGTTTGTAAGAATGTATGTCAGTAGGTATGTTGCTAGCAACATTGTCAGCGATGTATGGTTGACAGGTGTGCACACAGACAGGCACACACGTAATGTCATACACGGTCAAACTGTTTTTCACCTCAAAGCAGCGGATGTCCTTCAAATTGTAAATGTATCACTGCTGTCTGGCACTTTTCCTAAGTCACTGAAAACAGCTGTTGTAAAGCCACTTCTCAAGAAGAATAACCTGGATGCAATCTAATAATCCAATCTACCTTTTATTGGCAAAATTATTGAAAAAGTAGTCTTTAATCAATTAACCACCTTCCTAACATCAACTGGGTATTTGGATTACTTTCAGTCTGGTTTTCAGGCAAATCACAGCACTGAAACAGCTCTCATTAAAGTTTCCAATGACATACGCCTCAACACAGATTCAGGTAAAACATCAGTCCTAGTGCTACTGGACCTTAGTGCAGCATTTGACACTGTTGATCACAATATTTTACTACACAGACTAGAACACTGGGTTGGATTTACAGGCATAGTTATCAGCTGGCTAAAATCATATCTACAAGAAAGGAGCTTCTTTGTTGCCATCGGTAACTGTACCTCAACACCAACGTCCTTGACCTGTGGTGTTCCCCAGGGGTCGATCTTGGGGCCACTATTATTCAACCTCTATATGCTCCCACTTGGACAAATCATTCAAAATAATTTGATTTCATATCATAGCTATGCAGATGACACACAAATTTACTGAGCTCTATCACCAAACGACTATGGTCCTCTTGAATCTAGATATAGAACAAATCAACACCTGGATGTCTCAAAATTTTCTTCAGCTGAACAAAGAAAAAACTGAAGTAATTATATTTGGTAAAAATGAGGATAGACTTAGGGTTGCCACTCTCCTTGACACAAAAGGGTTGAAGGCAAAGGATACTGTTAAAAATCTTGGTGTATTAATTGACAGTGATCTAAATTTCAACAGCCACATGAAAGCGATAACTAAATCAGCTTTTTTACCACCTCAAAAATATTGCCAAACTCAGAGGGCTGATGTCAAAACATGACTTAGAAAAAACTCATTCATGCATTTATCTCCAGCAGGGTTGATTACTGCAATGGACTGTTCACAGGCCTTCCTAAAAAAGACTATTAAACAGCTTCAGGTGATACAAAATGCAGCAGCTAGGACTCTAACAAAAAACTAAAAAGAACTGACCACATTACTCCAATTCTTAAGTCCTTGCACTGGCTTCCAGTAAGTCACAGAATTGACTTTAAAGCACTATTGTTTGTTTATAAATCAGTAAATGGAGCAGGACCTAAATACTTGTCAGACATGCTTCAGCAGTACACACCTTCTCGTCCTCTCAGGTCCCAGGTGAAAAACCTGCTAGTAAAACCTACAGTTAGAACTAAACATGGTGAAGCAGCTTTTAACTGCTATCTTGCTCAGCTGTGGAACCAACTTCGGATGACATCAAAAGGCCCCAACTGTAGCCAGTTTTAAATCTAGACTTAAGACCAAACTGTTCTCAGATGCTTTCTGCTAACAGTGCCGAGTTACAAATTCTGAATCTGCCTTGATAATTATTCTACTTTGTCTTTTATTACTTTTTTTTTTACTACTTTTTGCCTTTGTTTTTTGCTTACTAATTATTCTTTTTTATTTTTAAATGATTTTACCTTGTGTTTTATGTTTTCTTTTTATTATGATCTTTACCTTTAACTATTCTTTGACTATATTGCCCTTCTATGCTTTTATTTGTTATTATTGTTTGGTTTTGTTTATGTAAAGCACATTGAATGACCTGTGTATGAAAATGCGCTATATAAATAAACTTGACTTGACTTGACTTGCACGCACACGCACACACACACGCACGCACGCACACACACCTACAAAGACACACACACAGACACACACACACCCACACACAAACAACACACACACACACACACAAAGAACACACACAGGCGTGCGTGGTCATTGTTAAAGTCTCTCTTCCTCTCCCTCAGACTGGACAGAGGAGGCCGAGCGAGGAGTCTGGTGCTCACAGCTCAAGGGTATGACGCACACACACACACACCACACACACACACACACACACACAGCTCAAGGGTATGACACACACACCAATAACACACACACACACACACAGCTCAAGGGTATGACACACACACACACACACAGCTCAAGGGTATCACACACACACACACACACACACACACACACACACACACACACACACACACACACACACACACACACACAGCTTAAGGGTATGATATACACACACCCACACACACACACACGCACAGCTCAAGGGTATGTCTCTCTCACACACACACACACACACACACACGGCTCGGGGAAATGTCGCACAGGGTTATGTCATGCACAAGTTCACACAGCCACGCACACACACACACACCGGATCAGGGGTTGTGGCCAGTGGTTAGCACTCTGGACTTGTAACCGACAGGGTTGCGGTTCGAGCCTGCGACCAGTGGGTTACAAACCTGCCAATACCCACGGTTCCAAATGCTGGCTGAACGCACACACACTGCCTTGAACAAGGCACCTAACCCCTCACTGCTCCCCAGTGGTTCTCTGGACTTGGCAGGCAGCTCACACCTGCTGGGATTAGTGTGTGCTTCACCTCACTGTGTGCTGTTTGTGTTTCACTAATTCACTATTGGGTTAAATGCAGAGACCAAATTTCCCTCACGGGATCAAAAAAGTATATATACTTATACTTATACAAGTTCACATATGCTGTATGTTACAAACACACAAACTCAATACACATGCACAAGTTCACACATGCTGTATGTTTTTGTTTTCTAGACTGAAGGAAACACCCCAGCAACATTTAGTTTGCCACCCTTTGGCCTAAAGCCTCGTTCAGGTAATAACACAAACATACACACACACACACACACACGCGCGCACGCGCAGTGCACACACACATACACACACACACGTGACTGAAATCATCCCCATCCCTCATCATTGCTCTAGCGTCTAAGACTGACATCAGCTTCATGTGGTGAATTGTTGGCTTGATGCTTAAGCTGCAGTCCTTCTGCTGTTAGCCGTGAAGCTAACTGATCACAGTCATTCAGTCCTGCTGGTGTTGGTCATGTGTGCTAATATAGCATGAAAAACAGTGTTATTCTAGAATGATAATGGTGACGTAGGGACTACATAATGAAGTATTCTAGAATGATTAAGGTGACATAGGACTACATAATGAAGTATTCTAGAATGATTAAGGTGACATAATGAAGTATTCTAGAATTATTAAGGTGATGTCAGGACTACATAATGAAGTATTCTAGAATGATTAAGGTGACGTAGGGACCAAAGATTCTAGAGCGCTACGCGCAAGATGGATTACTGGCTGGAAAATACGTTGGATATGTTGAAGTACGTTCTACGACTCTGGGCCATTTTAATAAGCTCAGGTGTTAGCCACAGCGCTGGCTACCCGGGGAATCCTATGGCTGATCCTAAAATGTTATCAATATTTGTTCTTTAAAGCTGTATGTTGAAATTACGAGAAACCCAATAGACCACACCATGTCTAGACCAGTTAAATATATTGTATAAAGACAATGTCGAATTATTTCCGAGGGTAAATTAGGCTAGGGCACTGACATCTGTCCATCATCCACCAAAACTAAGTTCAATAGACCTATGTTTGGGATACAAGGAAGTTTATTGTCACATGCATATAGTTACTGGAAGCAAGAAATGTAGTGAAATTATGTC
The DNA here is from genome assembly GCF_017589495.1 of Alosa alosa. Classification (NCBI taxonomy): domain Eukaryota; kingdom Metazoa; phylum Chordata; class Actinopteri; order Clupeiformes; family Clupeidae; genus Alosa; species Alosa alosa. Next base: position 1,149,643 of record NC_063191.1, read on the forward strand.
TGGTGTCAGCCTATAGCATCGTTAATGTAATTTCGTTTACTTTGTTGAAAGCGAAGTAGCCTAGTCTAAAGGTAGCCTAGGCCTAGGCCTACATTTAAATTTCATTAATTCGTTTCATTGAATAACTGTAACGTCCATTCCTGCATTAGGCCTAGGCCTATTCATATAGCCTATTTTTGTCTCCATGATTGCTTATTTAAAATATGGATTAGCCTTGACAGGCTACATTATTTCATAGAGATGTGCGTGAGTGTAGGCTACAGCACGATTCTCTCCCCCTAGCCTCTCCCTCAAACGGGTTCAGCCTGCATCTCCCCTAAGCAAATCAAAACGGTGGCTTGTGCAATAACTGTTCATGCAGACTTCAACTGGCGGTAGCCTACACAACTTTGCAAAGTCAACTTGAATGTATCAATTTTGAACAAAGTTAGTATTAGGCCTACCCTATTTAACACAACATTGTCTGTCGGCGTTGTTAATCGCAAACGCAAATTTATTCAAACGGCTAAGGAATTAACTGTAGCTTAATTTGTGGAGATCGAAGAGAAAGCATCTGTTTGACATAGGCCTATCTGCGCCCAGCCACGGACGGCACGGTCTACTTGTCAGTCTTGTCCGTCCGATTAGAGGGCTTTCCTTCGTTTTTACGCCACCATCTTAAAAAAACGCCGCATGCAAGTCAACACTCGCGCTGAAACCTCAAGAATCAGTCAAATCGCGAAAAAGCCACAGCTCCGTTTAATTGTCAGGTGTGATGAAATGCGTTCATAATCCACTTCTTAGGCTATGTCATAAACGTTGAATGCCTATGGAAAGGTTTTGTGGTAGGATTGTCCAATGGTCAGTGTTGCTTCAATTTGTGTTTTGATTTATCGCGGCGAACAGATGCTGGGTTCATCAGTTTTGCGCCAAGTTTAAAACGTTTAGCCAACTGTCAATTTGTCATTTTCGTTCTATAATTTCCATTTCTCATGTCATGAATGTAACATGCCTTTGCAGTTGTACAAGATGGTCAATCTATTGTCTCAATTGTGATTCATGTGATGCGCACACCAATGCTGGGTTCATGCACTTGATCAGCCTAGAACAGGAACATTTTGGAGAGGGGATGAGAGAATGAACCACGCAAGAAACACTTTTTAATTAAACGTAGGCCTAATTTACAAAGACATCGTAAAACACTGAAAGTTAATATTTACACCACGGGTCTCCGCCGCTCTCAAGATCAGTCGGCGTGCTGCCCTCTTTTGAGCTTGCGAGAGGCTTAAGATGCACAATTAAGCCTATAATAAAAAGTAAATAATGCTTAATTAAATAAAGGCATATGCTTACGCAGCCTATAAGTAAAGAAAAGACCCATGCCATAATTTGAGGATTTACAGTAGGCCTAGATGAGTAGGCCTAAATAATAGGACTACAAGCTATTTTATAACTCAAGCAAATTGTTTTATTAACATATAGCCTAATTGCACAAATTAAGTCCAACGGTTAGATTCATCTGGACGTGTTTTAAGGTGGCTGCAGCCTGTAAATAGGCTAATGATTTTTGAAAACAAACTTCTGTGGTCATATGCATTTTACATAGGCAAGCAGGACAATTTGGGAGTTTTTTAACGTTACTGCATGGAAACGATACAATAGACTAGTGTCAAGCACGGTTGTGTTTAGCCTAGGCCTACCATTTGCATTTATTTAAGTTATGAACATTAGAGGCTTGAGTGAAATCTCGACCTTATTAGTGATTGATATAGCCTATCTTATGCACTGTGTTTAAGCAGGCCGTGAACAAAGGGTTAACTTATAGCCTACAGGTAGAAAAAAGAAAAATAGTGATAATATAACGTTAGCTAAGTTAGTTTGCCTGCTAGCTAGATTATCACTAGGCTATACAGTCTCTCAATGGGAATTTATGTGATCTATTTACCAGTGCAATAGCTACTTCTGTCTAAATAATAGGCCTATTTACCTCTCCTTATTCAGTGTAAACTTGGAAAAAGATCAATCAGGCCTTTCACACTGTCAGTTCTTGCAGTTCATTACCGAGAAAAAAAAAAACAGCTGGTAACGTTAAAAACAGCTGTTCAGGTAGGCTCATAGAATTGGAACTGTATATGACATTTTGCGCTGAGCTTATTAAAATGGCGCCCTGTCAGGCTCAGAACGTACTTCATGCCTATGACGTAACTGATCTATCTTGCTCCGCTCTAGAATCTTTGGTAGGGACTACATAATGAAGTATTCTAGAATGATTAAGGTGACATAATAAAGTATTCTAGAATGATTAAGGTGATGTCGGGACTGCACTTGTATGGACAATAAATAACAGTTTTTGATACAAGGATACAAGGAAGTTTATTGTCACATGCATATAGTTACTAAGTTAGCTAAGTAAGAAATGCAGTGAAATTATGTCTGGTGTCAGCCTATTTGTGCATTAATGGGGGGGGGGGGTAAAAAAGTGCAGTAGAAGAGGGGTTTAGTAGATTAAGTGGCATGGGCTGCATAAAAAAAAGGTGGGGGAGGATTGGGTGGGGGGCACCAACAAGGAGCACCCAAGAGCGTGCGTGAACAGTCCTTTCTTGAACTGTCCTTTCTAGCGAGTTTTCCTTTATTATCAAGCAGAATGTTTTTATAGCCTGACGTCTTAATTTAAGCAACTTGACTAATTGCACATGCCCACATGGAGCTGATGAAGCGCTAACGATATATCCTACAGCCCATCTGCCCTTGGTTGCTACCCATGAAGCGCTAACGATATATCCTACAGCCCATCTGCCGTTAGTTGCTACCCATGAAGCTAACAATATGAGCATTCATTTTTCCTATGAGGCCAGTTGCCATGATGCTAACAATATGAGCATTCATTTTTCCTATGAGGCCAGTAGCCATGATGCTAACAATATGAGCATTCATTTTTCCTATGAGGCCAGTAGCCATGAAGCTAACAATATGAGCATTCATTTTTACTATGAGGCCAGTAGCCATGATGCTTACAGTATGATTGAAGTAAAACCGCTTTTGGCTGATTTAGCTCAATTGCTAACAGTTAAAGCAGAGTAATTCAGTTGCAAATTAAGACTAGAATCATACCTGCCATCAGCTGCTGGCCATGACTTGATGTTGCTTCAGTTAAAAGCTGTTACTGCTCATCCATTAGCCATTAGCCTTATTCACGCGGCTTTGCTTCAGTTAAAAGCTGTTACTGCTCATCCATTAGCCTTATTCACGCGGCTACGCTGTTTATCTTACAGCCGCCCAGGACACCAGAGACTTGCGTAGGCTACGCTGTTTATCTTGCAGCCGCCCAGGACATTGGAGACTTGCGTAGGCTACGCTGTTTACCTTGCAGCCGCCCAGGACATTAGGACTCACGTAGGCTATGCTGTTTATCTCTCAGCTGCCCCAGACACTAGAGACTCGCGTAGGCTACGCTGTTTATCTTACAGCCGCCCTGGACACTAGAGACTCGCGTAGGCTACGCTGTTTATCTTGCAGCCGCCCAGGACATTAGGACTCACGTACATTGGATTTCTTACATTTTGGTACAACTAAGGCACTCATCTCCAGGTGCTTGTTGACAGCCATGTCAATGAACAGGAAACTGGTCTGCCGACTTCAAGTAGGCTAGTTCAAACAGCCCATAGGATTGTAGTTCAAACAGCCCATAGGATTGTAGTTGAAACAGCCCATAGGATTGTTGTACTTTATGCATTTGCCAGTAGGTGGCAGAAATACATTAATGATATCAGAGCTGTATATACAGTAGAGAGAGTTTGGCCAACTCAAATCATGGGCTAATATGCATGTTGGAGACCAACGTCAAAATCAGATGATGGGGGAATATGCTATGTTGAAATAAATCAGATGCTCTATGGGGCTTAATAGGCTATGTTGAAATAAATCAGATGACTATGGGGAGAATATGCTATGTTGAAATAAATCAGATGACTCTATGGGGCGAATAGGCTATGTTGAAATAAATCAGATGACTCTATGGGAGAATAGGCTATGTTGAAATAAATCAGATGACTCTACAGCGTAACCCTATGGGGCGAATAGGCTATGTTGAAATAAATCAGATGACTCTACAGCGTAACCCTATGGGGCGAATAGGCTATGTTGAAATAAATCAGATGACTCTATGGGTGAATATGCTATGTTGAAATAAATCAGATGACTCTATGGGAGAATAGGCTATGTTGAAATAAATCAGATGACTACAGGCTACGCTGTTTATCTTACAGCCCCCTGGACACTAGAGACCTCGTGCAGGCTACGCTGTTTATCTTGCAGCCGCAGACATTAGGACTCACGCATTGATTTCTTACATTTTGGTACAACTAAGGCACTCATCTCCAGGTGCTTGTTGACAGCCATGTCAATGAACAGGAAACTGGTCTGCCGACTTCAAGTAGGCTAGTTCAAACAGCCCATAGGATTGTAGTTCAAAACAGCCCATAGGATTGTAGTTCAAACAGCCCATAGGATTGTTGTACTTTATGCATTTGCCAGTAGGTGGCAGAAATACATTAATGATATCAGAGCTGTATATACAGTAGAGAGAGTTTGGCCAACTCAAATCATGGGCGCCATGTTGGAGACCAACGTCAGATGACTACAGCGTTTAACCCTATGGGGAGAATATGCTATGTTGAAATAAATCAGATGACTCTATGGGGCGAATAGGCTATGTTGAAATAAATCAGATGACTCTATGGGAGAATAGGCTATGTTGAAATAAATCAGATGACTCTACAGCGTAACCCTATGGGGCGAATAGGCTATGTTGAAATAAATCGATGACTCTACAGCATAACCCCTATGGGGGCTTAATAGGCTATGTTGAAATAAATCAGATGACTCTATGGGCGAATATGCTATGTTGAAATAAATCAGATGACTCTATGGGAGAATAGGCTATGTTGAAATAAATCAGATGACTACAGCGTAACTCTATGGGGCGAATAGGCTATGTTGAAATAAATCGCTTATTTTCACTATTAGCAGACATATAAATGTTATTATCAATGTTTGTCAATATGTAAAAGGTCCTTAAAGTGTAATTCCGGAGAAAATTAACCCAAGGGTGTTTTTCTGCATTAAAACACATCAAATAAGCTGTGGAGACAGTACATTTCATTAATTTTGGTATCTTTGGTATCTAATATGGTGTCCACGAACCACTGGACCACCTCGGAACCAATCGCATAACCGATCATTCGATTCCCTAGTCGGCCAAACTCTGTCTATACACGGCTCTGAATGAGATAGTCAATGTAGGCCTACTCCATAGCCTCCTTTTGGTTTACACAATGGCCGCCGTGTGAATAAGGCGAATTAGGCCTGAATATTTGTCATAAGTCATTAGCCATTCATTGTAGCTGTTAGCTGTGACTGTTTAAGCTAGCTGCTAATGTTAGCTGTGAATGTTTAGCCTAGCTGCCAGTGCTAGCTGTGGACATTTAGCCTAGCTGCTAGTGCTAACTGTTAGCTTCTAGCCTAGCTGCTAGTGCTAACTGTTAGCTTCTAGCCTAGCTGCTAGTGTTAACTGTTAACTTCTAGCCTAGCTGCTAGTGCTAACTGTTAGCTTCTAGCCTAGCTGCTAGTGTTAACTGTTAACTTCTAGCCTAGCTGCTAGTGCTAACTGTTAGCTTCTAGCCTAGCTGCTAGTGTTAACTGCTTGCCATCCAAGCACACTACTAACATCTGACCATTGTTCTGTTTGTCCATCATTTCCCTCATGTCCCTTTTGGCCATTGGTGTTTTTCCATCTCTTGCCATACTGCGTACGGCATGCTGCTTGCTACCTTACTTTGTCTCTGTGTGTGTGTCTGTATATCTGTGTGCGTATGTTTGTGTGTGTGTGTGTGTTGTGTATTTGTGTGCATCTGTGTGTGTGTTGTGTATCTGTGTGCATCTGTGTGTGTGTGCTTGTGTGTGTATCTGTGTGCATCTGTGTGTGTGTGTGTTTGTGTGTATGTGTGTTTGTGTGTGTGTGTATCTGTGTGCATCTGTGTGTGTGTGTTTGTGTGTGTGTGTGTGTATCTGTGTGCATCTGTGTGCATCTGTGTTTGTGTTTGTGTGTGTGTATGTGTGTGTGTGTGTGTGTGTGTGGTGGATTGCTCCTGCTACTTTGGCATCTTGTTTTATTGGTGCCTGTGAAAACACTTCCTTTGTTTGTGGCTGCTGTGATTGGCTCTGGCATTCTGGTCCCGCCCCCACATTCTGGCCCCGCCCCCACATTAGCCCCTTCCTCTATGTGCTGCTTCCCGCCCCCTCAGAACCTGTCCATCTTACCGGCCACTCCCCCTAACGCAACTACAGGAGCAGAAAAGGATGGTAGGTTTTCACTTTCACTCACACACACATTCGCTTTTGTTTTCTCTGTCACACAACTCTATCTATCTCTATATATCTATCTATCAGAAGCGATTGCTCTAAGACTACAGGGGAAGCTCAGCCTCCTAAAATATCACAGAAAATTGCATCAAATAATACAGTTCTAATATTACATTAGCCTACTATTCCAACTAGAACATGCTAAAAACGTGTTCTAATATTACTTTAACCTACTATTCCAACTAGAACATGCTAAAAACGTGCTCAACTTCATTAGCCTACTAATCCAACTAGAACATGCTAAAAACGTGTTCAACTTCATGGTTAGTTCGTTCAGCAATAAGGTTTTGCCGGTCATCTGTCGTGATTTCGCACCCCTAAAACATTGCTGTGACGACACGATCCATCAAAAAACCCCATAGACGCTCGGCTTCACTGGACTTTCAATGGCACTTTAGAGTGGGCTGATCTCAGTGCAGAAAAGCTAGATGTTTATTGTACAAGCGCCACAAAATCGCCATTTCCAGGGAAGCCCGGCATCTCTGGGAGTGAATGGGGCAGTGGGATGGCCCGGACCCCGAGCTTCTGTATGATGATTGGAGGAGCCGCCATGGAGGCTGGACCCTTTTTGATTGACAGCATATGTCCCGATCGGAGAGGAAGAGTTTCAAGCTCAGGGATGCGTCAACGTTAGTGTTGGCAGGTGAAGTCGAGAGGCAAGTTGCAGCTCAAATTCCCATACATTTGTGAGCAATACAGTCGGTTTTCTATTTGTCTTTGTACATATCCTACAGTAAATAAAACCGTAATGTGGAGTTAGAGAGTTTGTGACTTGCTTTTGTTTCAGTTGTGCATTTAGGCTAAGTTGTAGCCAGATAGCTCGCTATATAACATGATTAGCCTGGCTACATTATGCTAATGTTTACTTGAATTTTAAAAGCCATTTGATAGTCTTCCCCACCTGGGGAGATTCAAAATAAAACAGCAAGGCAGATGAACGTACAGAATAGTCACAGAGAAATAACTCTAGTAGGCTACCAAATAGGCAATCAGCAGTCAATTCTCTACATGCCCACTCAACGATCTGACTTAGATAATGCGACTCCTACAACCTCTAGGGACTGCTGGAACATCTTTTTTCAGCATTCACGCCTCTCCCTCGAGAGTGAAGTATTTAGACTCCTGACATGCAGCCGTCCTACCACATGCTCGCTGGACCCTATACCTACGAGCCTACTTCAGTCCATCAGCCCCACCATCGCCCCAGCTATCACACATGTGATCAATGCCTCGCTAACCTCCGCACATTTCCAACAGCGCTCAAAATGGCCCGGTAACACCAAGCATTTAAGAAAGCTTCTCTCAACCCTGCTCAAGTCGAGAACTACCGCCCTGTCTCACTCCTGCCTTTCCTATCCAAAGGCATTGAACGAGCAGTCTCCAAACAGGTCTCCCCACTTCCTTTCACAGAACAACCTTCTGATCCAAATCAGTCTGGGTTCAAAAGCGGCCACTCTACCGAAACGGCTCTGCTGTCTGTAACAGAAGCCTTAAAGAAGCCAGGGCGACCGCCGGGTCATCAGTACTCATTCTGCTTGACTTATCGGGTGCCTTTGACACGGTTAATCACCGTGATCCTTCTCTATACTACGCTAACATGGGAATCTCCGGTTCTGCTCTCTCCTGGTTTGAATCCTACCTCACAGGGCTTCGCTTAACGCATCATGGCTTGGTCAGCTATCTTCACCTCACCATCTCACCACAGGTCCCCCAGGGCTCAGTGCTGGCCCCTTCTCTTTGCTATCTACACCACCTCCTTGGGACTGATTATCCGCTCGCATGGCTTCTCATACCACTGCTATGCAGACGACACACAGCTCTATCTGTCCTTTTCCACCTGATGACCCCTTGGTTTCAGCACGGATCTCGGATTGCCTCTCAGACATAGCTACATGGATGAAGGCACACCACCTCCAGCTGAACCTCTCAAAGACTCAACTGCTGGTCCTCCCAGCTAAACCTACCATACACCACGACATCAACATCAAATTTGACTCCCCTGTCTGTTTCTCCTACCAGGACTGCAAGAAATCTAGGAGTTGTTCTCGGCAACCAACTAAACTTCTCAGATCTTGTTGCCTCAGTTGCCGGTCATGCCGCTTCGCGACTCTACAACATAATGGAAAATCAGGACTTACTTGACTCAAGATGCTACCCAACTTCTGGTTCAGGCAATAATCATCTCACGACTCGACTACTGCAATGCCCTCCTGACAGGTCTCCCAGTCTGCTTGAAAGTGAAAACCACTTCAGATGATCCAGAACGCTGGCGGCGCGCCTGGTCTACAACCAACCCAAAAGGGCACATGTTACCCCGCTGCTCATCCAGCTACACTGGCTACCTATGGCGGCCCGCATCAAATTCAAGGCTCTAACGCTTACCTACAAAGTAGTCTCCGGTTCTGCTCCCCACCTACTTGAATGCCCCCTCATACAGACATACGCTACCTCCAGACCCGCTCACGGCCCTCAGATCTAACGACGCCTAGCTCTACCACCAGTACGCCAAGCCAATCCAAACTTTTCTCATCTGTTGTTCCTCGTTGGTGGAACACACTGCCAGTTCCTACAAGGGCAGGGACATCCTTCTCCATTTTCAAAAAACTCCTGAAGACCCGCTCTTTAGAGAACATCTCCTCTCATAGCAACACTTTACAACAAGTCTTACTGATCCTAGCACTCACCAGCCGTCTTAAACTGACAAGTAACTGTTAAAAAAACAGCACTCACTGATGCACTTATTCTTACTGTACTCTAATGTTTTTAAATTGTCCTAAAATTGTTGAGAATTGCTCTAAAACTTAAACTGTTTACCATGTTGTTAGTCGCTTTGGCTAAAAATGCGACAGCCAAATGTAATGTAATGTAAAAAATAGCCTATTTAATATCTAATAATAGCTATTTAAATAAGCCTATTCCCCCCCAAGTGAACTGGTCAAATGTAGCCAAGTCAGCTCCCATGGCTCAGAACTCTAACATATACTGTTTGGCCTATTTTGGGTTTTGGGATCATTTTTGCCCTCAAACAACAATATAGCACCTTAATAATATTAATTTAATAATTTACCATTTTTATCAGAGCTTCCCCTAGCAGCAACCGCCACTGCTATCTATCTATCTATCTATCTATCATCTATCTATCTATCTCTATCTATCCCATCTATCTATCTATCTATCTATCTATCTATCTCTATATCTATCTATCTATCTATCTATTCTATCTATCTCTATCTATCTGTCTATCTGCCTATCTCTATCCGATCTAACCCAACTGTGTGTGTGTGGTCTTGGGTTCTAACCCAAGTGTGTGTGTGGTCTTGGGTTCTAACTAGGGTTGCCAACCCAACTGTGTGTGTGTGGTCTTGGGTTCTAATAATGGAATCGTCCCCCTGCATTTGCAAGGAAAAAGATGTGTTCCAGATTGAACTGATACACGAACGCATTTTGTTCCGCGATATTGAGAATCAACTCGTGCAAATCCATGACAGATCAGTATTATAAGTTAGACTATGAACGAAAAAATACAGTCTCAGTCACTATCCCAACAGAGAATGCACTTTTCATTTGAGCCACTGCGAAGTCACGATATTACGCCAGCTGATAGCATAGCGTGAGATGACATGTCTTGTCATGAATTTTACAGTGCATCTGTGCAAGATAAACAAATAGGCTAGCCTACTTGCTGCAGAGACAGAAAAAGCCAGAATAAAATAAGGCTTCACCAAATTCAGAGCTTTTGGAGCAGCTTGCTATGTTCAATATATTTTTTTCTATGACAGCATATCCACCAGTTCAGTTTTCAGAGTTATTTGGTTTGAGTATAATAGGCTACAAACAGTTATTTCTTTATCAAGTGTTTTTGCATCGAAATGATTCTTGTTTTGCACCAGATAGAAAATGGGTAGGCTAGTGGCTATAGAATGTAGTATATTATGTAAGATTTTAGTAAATAATAGCTCACAATTTTGTAAAATGATGCACTATTTAGTACAATAATACATACATAATTTCAACCCCCAACTAACTGAAGTGGATGCCGGTGTACTGAAGTGTATTATCGAAACACCCCCCCCCCCCACTAACCCCGTTCCTTATTTTCATATCAGAAAGTTGGCAACCCTAGTGTGTGTGTGGTCTTGGGTTCTAACCCAAGTGTGTGTGTGTGTGTGTGTGGTCTTGGGTTCTAACCCAAGTGTGTGTGTGTGGTCTTGGGTTCTAACCCAAGTGTGTGTGTGTGTGTGTGGTCTTGGGTTCTAACCCAAGTGTGTGTGTGGGTTCTAACCCAAGTGTGTGTGTGTGGTCTTGGGTTCTAACCCAAGTGTGTGTGTGTGTGTGGTCTTGGGTTCTAACCCAAGTGTGTGTGTGCGGTCTTGGGTTCTAACCCAAGTGTGTGTTTGTGTGGTCTTGGGTTCTAACCCAAGTGTGTGTGTGGGTTCTAACCCAAGTGTGTGTGTGGTCTTGGGATCTAACCCAAGTGTGTGTGTGTGGTCTTGGGTTCTAACCCAAGTGTGTGTGTGTGTGGTCTTGGGTTCTAACCCAAGTGTGTGTGTGCGGTCTTGGGTTCTAACCCAAGTGTGTGTTTGTGTGGTCTTGGGTTCTAACCCAAGTGTGTGTGTGGGTTCTAACCCAAGTGTGTGTGGTCTTGGGATCTAACCCAAGTGTGTGTGTGTGGTCTTGGGTTCTAACCCAAGTGTGTGTGTGTGGTCTTGGGTTCTCGGCCAATCATATTAGTCAGTTACTATCTTACATGGTGAATAGGCTCACACAGGACACAATCATTGGTGTGTGTGTGTGTGTGTGTGTGTGTGTGTGTGTGTGTGTGTGTGTGCGTGCGTGTGCGTGCGTGTGTGTGTGTGTACGTGTGTGCATGCATGTGTGTATGTGTGCGTGCATGTGTGTGTGCGTGTCTCAGTGTTTCTCAGATCTCATAAGTCTGCAGAGGCTGTGGATCCTCAGTTCACCATGAGGAGAAAGATGGAGCAGCTGAGAGAGGAGATGGAGCAGATGGAACAACTACGCCAGGTACACACACACACACACACACATATACACATATTACACACACACACACACACACACACACACACACACACACACACACACACACACACACACACAGAGGAGATGGAGCAGATGGAACAACTACGCCAGGTACACACACACATACACACACACATATACACACACACACACGCATCGCACACACACACACACACACACACACACACACACAGAGGAGATGGAGCAGATGGAACAACTACGCCAGGTACACACACACACACACACACACGCACACACACAGATGTCTCTCTCACACACACACACACACACACACACACACACACACACACATATATACAAATATATAAACACATATACATATTTACACACACACACATATACTAGGGCTGTAACGATATGCGATTTGAAAAATCGCGAACACTCGGAATCGATCGGAAATCGTAACATTCATATCCATGAACCTGTGTCGCGGTGTGAGAAGGCAGAATAGTGACACACCCTGTCTAGTGTTTCATGCAGTGGTTTGCAGCTTACGCGGCCGCATAAGCAACACACATCTCCCGCTTTACTTACTGGTAGCCTACGTTGTCCAAACATAAATAAATAAATCATAATTCTGTGTGCCTCATTGTTTTCATTGTAGACTATGTGTTCAACTTTACCAAACAGTATAGAAGTAAACCCCCTCTCCTTGCCCCACTCTCTCTCTCTCTCCCTCTCGCTGAATGGAAACGCACGACTCGGCCTGCACAAATAAAAAAAAACAGTCACAATCGTGAAAGCAAGGACGCATAGAAGACAACTAGCTAAATTACTATTAAATCCGCTTAGCATAATTAGCATGCTGCACACATTTGGTTAAAGCTCTTGCATTCAAGTTGACTGATCATCTCAATAGCAATGTTTCCCAAAAGGGCCTGTCCCAAGGAGAACAAGTATTACCTTGAAACTTAAACACACATGCGGAAACTGAACAGTCCAACCAGTAGACTAGACCAGTGTTTCTCAAACCTTTCCAGACCAAGGACCACTTAACAAATAAAAAAAAGCCTCAAGGACCACCTAGCTTAAAAAAAAAGTAGACCTACAACAGTATATTACACATTATTGTGTCAGAGAATTCATATGATTTAAACTGGCATAGCTTACATAGGCAGTGTTGCAGAACTGTTTGGATACAAGTTGATTTCAAGTTGGTTCAATATTGCAAACAACTGATCTATATTATATTTTACCACGTCTGCTCACGGACCACTTGGGATAGCTTGCAGACCACCAGTGGTCCCCGGACCACACTTTGAGAAACACTGGACTAGACTATGATAAGTTAGCCAACTTTGTTTACAATATTTTCCAGGCTTCAACCAGACAGCTGAATTAAAGAGGTAGAGTTGTAATAGAAATAGTAGCCTAGGCTATAGGATAATCTGGATAAAGTGTGCCATCATAAATATCTGACATTCAGTATTCTCTCTTTTTTATATCAGGATATAAAATAATACAGATGCAATATTATATTGTAATCATCTGGTGTTCCAAGAGGTGTTCCCCCCAACTACCCCCCTCAAAAAAAAATTAAAATTGAGGTTTGTATCGAACCGTGGGTCAAAAATCGTGATACAAACCGAATCGTGAGTTTGGTGTATTGTTATAGCCCTAACACATACTACACATGCAAACACATAACCTGTTTAAATGCCAGAGAATTAATGTGTGTGTGTGTGTGTGTGTGTGTGTGTGTGTGTGTGTGTAGAACATTGAGAGCAGACTGAAGGTGTCTCTCCCGGAGGACCTTGGCTCAGCCCTGATGGATGGAGTGGTGCTGTGCCATCTGGCCAATCACATCAGGCCGCGCTCCATCGCCAGCATCCATGTGCCCTCCCCCGCAGTGGTAAGCCACCAATCACAGCTCCCCTGCTACCCCTCTCCTCCAATCACAGCTCCCCCTGCTACCCCTCTCCTCCAATCACAGCTCCCCCTCTCCACCAATCACAAACTCGTTTTGAGCTGGTGCTGTGGCGAAGTCTGGACGACTGAATTGCGGAACTCCGAAAGAGACGGCGTACAAGTGTGTGTTCCATCTGATGACGTACGAGTGTGTGTTCCATCTGATGACGTACGAGTGTGTGTTCCATCTGATGACGTACGAGTGTGTGTTCCATCTGAAAGAGACGGCGTACGAAAGTGTGTGTTCCATCTGAAAGAGACGACGTACGAGTGTGTGTTCCATCTGATGACGTACGAGTGTGTGTTCCATCTGAAAGAGACGACGTACGAGTGTGTGTTCCATCTGATGATGTACGAGTGTGTGTTCCATCTGATGAGACGACGATCGATGACAGTGTGTGTTCCATCTGATGAGACGAATGAAAGTGTGTGTTCCATCTGATGACGAGAGTGTGAATCTATGAAAGAGACGTGGTGGGTGGTTCCATCTGATGATGTAACAGTGTGTGTTCCATCGAAAGTGTGTGTGTTCCATCTGGAAAAGATCTGATGACGACGTTTCCACGAGTGTGTGTTCCATCTGATGACGTACGAGCGTGTGTTCCATCTGAAAAGATGGCATCTGATGAATCTGATGCATATGTGTGTTCCATCTGATGTGTGTTCCATCTGGATGACGCACGAAAAGTGTGTTCCATCTGAAAGAGACGACGACGAAAGTGTTGTGTTCCATCTGATGACGCATGAGTGTGTGTTCCATCTGAAAGAGATGGCACGACGAAAGTGTGTGTTCCATCTGGATGACGCATTTGCGTGTGTTCCATCTGATGACGACTAGTGTGTATGTTCCATCTGATGACGACGTATCGAAAGTGTGTTCCATCTGATGAGCGTTACAAGTGTAAGGTTCCATCTGAAAGAGACGACGCGACGAAAGTGTGTGTTCCATCTGATGACGTAACGAATGTGTGTTCCATCTGTGACGAAGTGTTCCATCTGATGGCATTCCATCTGATGACGACGAAAGGTGTTCCATCTGAAAGAGATGGTGACGAAAGTGTGTTCCATCTGATGATGACGAAAGTCCATCTGAAAGAGGAGATGGCGACGAAAGTGTGTTCCATCTGATGACGCATTTATGTGTTCCATCTGATGAAGCACGAGTGTGTTCCATCTTATCTTTATTATGACGAAAGTGTGTGTTCCATCTGATGACGACGAAAGTGTGTGTTCCATCTGAAAGAAAGTTCCATCTGATTATGTACGAAAGTGTGTGTTCCATCTGAAAGAGACGGCATACAAGTGTGTTCCATCTGGATGACGTGACGAAAGGTGTTCCATCTGATGACGCGATTTGTGTGTTCCATCTGAAAGAGACGACGACGAGTGACAAATCTGATGATGTCACGAAAGTGTTTCCATCTGAAGATGGCGATGAGTGCGTATCTGATGATGTACGAGTGTGTTCCATCTGAAAGAGACGACGTAAAGTGTGTGTTCCTGATGACGATGAAAGTGTGTTCCATCTGATGACGCACGCGAGTGTTGTTCCATCTGAAAGAGACGACATAATGAAAGTGTGTTCCATCTGATGACGTCTTTAAGTGTGTTCCATCTGAAAGAGACGCATGTGACGAAAGTGTGTGTTCCATCTGATGACATACGAGTGTGTGTTCCATCTGGATGACGCACGCAGTGTGTGTTCCATCTGATGACGCATTGTGCGTGTGTTCCATCTGAAAGAGACGGGCGAAAGTGTGTGTTCCATCTGATGATGTAATGAAGGTGTGTTCCATCTGATGATGTACGAGTGTGTGTTCCATCTGAAAGAGACGACATACGAGTGTGTGTTCCATCTGATGACGTACGAGTGTGTGTTCCATCTGAAAGAGACGACATACGAGTGTGTGTTCCATCTGATGATGTAATGAATGTGTGTTCCATCTGAAAGAGACGACGACGCAGTGTAAAAGTGTTCCATCTGATGATGTGCAGTTGAAAGTGTGTGTTCCATCTGGATGACGCATTTGAGTGTGTGTTCCATCTGATGACGTCACGAGTGTGCGTTCCATCTGAAAGAGACGGTACGAAAGTGTGTTCCATCTGATGACGCATTCGAGTGTGTAGTTCCATCTGATGACGATGACGAAAGTGTGTTCCATCTGAAAGAGACCGCGGCGTGTTCCATCTGATGAGATGTATCGTTGTGTGTGCGTTCCATCTGAAAGAGACTACGACGAAAGTGTGTGTGTTCCATCTGATGACGCATTTGCGAGTGTGTGTTCCATCTGATGACGGTTTAGTGTGTTTCCATCTGAAAGAGACGGCGTGACGAGTGTCCATCTGATGACGACGAAAGCGTGTTCCATCTGATGATCGCATTTAGTGTGTGTTCCATCTGGATGACGCATTTGTGTGTTCCATCTGAAAGAGACGGCGTACGAGTGTGTGTTCCATCTGACGACGTACGAGTGTGTGTTCCATCTGATGACGTACGAGTGTGTGTTCCATCTGATGACGTACGAGTGTGTGTTCCATCTGATGACGTACGAGTGTGTGTTCCATCTGAAAGAGACGGCGTACGAGTGTGTGTTCCATCTGATGATGTGACGAAAGTGTAATTCCATCTGATGACGTCGAAAGTGTGTGTTCCATCTGAAAGAGACGGGCGCAAAGTGGCGTTCCATCTGATGACGACAGAAAGTGTGTGTTCTCCATCTGATGACGCATTTCCAGTGTGTGTTCCATCTGATGACGCATTTGTGTGTGTGTTTCCATCTGAAAGAGACGGCATTTGAAAGTGTGTGTTCCATCTGATGACGTACGAGTGTGTGTTCCATCTGAAAGAGACGGCGTACGAGTGTGTGTTCCATCTGATGACGTACGAGTGTGTGTTCCATCTGATGACGTACGAGTGTGTGTTCCATCTGATGATGTATGAGTGTGTGTTCCATTCCCTGGTTCACGTAGCAACGGCTCTTGATTACGTAACAACGGCTCTTGATTATTAGAAGCTATTGATGTTCACCACCTGAGGTTCTAATGTTCTCTAATGTTCACCAGCCTATTGTGTTCTAATGTTCTATAATGTTCACCAGCCTATTGTGTTCTAATGTTCTATAATGTCCACCACCCGAGGCAGCCTATTGTGTTCTAATGTTCTATAATGTGTACATCGAAACCGTTCCTAAAATCTGTATTAAAACATATCCGGCCTAGTGTGGACTTAGCAATAGACTCTCACACACACACTACCTGAATTCTCTCTTTCACACACACACACTACCTGAATTCTCTCTCTCACACACACACACCGACATATCTCTCTGTCTCTCTCTCTCTGACACACACACACTACCCAAACCCTTTCTCTCACACACTCCGACGGATCTCTCTCTCTTTCACACACACACACACACACACACTCCACCAAAACTCTCACACATCACACCACTAGAAGTCTATGTGCAGAATGCAAGTGAGCCTTCAGTCAGAGGTGTTTAATCATTTTCACTCTATGTGTTTGTCTGTGTGTGTGTGTGTGTGTGTGTGTGTGTGTGTGTCGTGTTGTGTGTGTGTGTGTGTGTGTTGCAGCCAAAGCTTAGTATGGCAAAATGCCGCAGAAATGTGGAGAACTTTCTGGATGCCTGTCGGAAGATGGGCGTGCCAGAGGTGAGTGACATCACTTCCTGTGTCCTTGACATCACTTCTCCCACCACTCCATATGCACTGAGCTCAGGAAACAGCATTCGCTTCACTCTTGAGTTCCACTTCACTCTGGAACACTCTTGAGTTCCACTTTACTTCGGAACACTCAAGTCCACTCAAGTCAAGTTCCTTGAATTTCCCCTTGGGATCAATAAAGTATCTATCTATCTATCTATCTATCTATCTATCTATCTAAGTCTTTAAACTAACACTAAGTCCTAACACCATGTGATGCAAACAAGCGTTAGCGCTAAAAATCTGTTTAATCACTTTGTTTTCAGTTGGAATGTCCTCATTGCACGCGACGCAAAGTTCTGAAGGAGCTCTTTGGCTAACGCTCCCCTTGCTAAGAGGCTGTTTTAGGCCATAAGGTCTATTTCTGAGGGAATGTGGTTTTTAAACGTGAGGCTAGTTCTCCTGAGCTCAGCAGGCTAGAGGACTCTGAGTTCTTCTGTGTGTGCTGGTCCACACATGTGCTTCACACACACACACACCCACACACACACCCACACACACACACACAGTCCCGCCCTGTTGGACCTGCTCACACACACACACACACACACAGTCCTGCCCTGTTGGACCTGCTCCACAGTGGTCCTCATGGGGTCTTCAAGCCGACTCGTGATGTCATCAAGCTAACTGGTGATGTCATCAAGCATCATGGTGACGTCATGGTGTTATGAAGCATACTAGTGACATCATCAGACTAACCTATGAGGTAATCAGGCATGTCTACAATGTGATGAGATCATGCAGTAACCTATGAAGTCACCAGTTTGGCTTATGACATCCTCCCCCTCACCCCACTTGTGAGTAATATTGCATCATTCCATTCCCCCTTGGCTACTGCAGCTGATGCTGTTGCTATGGTGACATTTGGACAGAAGCTGGATGGGGGGGTGGGGGGTTCAATCAGTACAAATACAGTCAGGAGAGGTGGGGGGGTCAATCGGTACAAATACAGTCAGGGCGGGGGTATAATCAGTACAAATACAGTCAGGAGAGGTGGGTGGTGGGTGGGGGGTGTGTGTGTCTGGTTGAACAGTGTATTAATTAAATGATGTGTGTGTGTGTGTGTGTGTGTCTGGTTGAACAGTGTATTAATTAAATGATGTGTGTGACAACACGGAAGTACTCATCTATTGAGTGTTGAGTGTGTGTGACACCATGTATGAAGTGTGTGTGTGTGTGAGATACGCATATGAGTTGTTTTCTGGACACTGCTCTAGAGCATTTTTTTTTCTCTCTGAAAATTCCAGCTTTAAGCCTCTTGTTAGCTGATGGCTAATGCTAAAGGTTCTTCTGCTTAACGCTAATGACTGTATTCACTAATTCTAGCTAATATTAATAGTTTAGCTTCTTAACGCTAATGACTATTCACTAATGCTAAGGGTGATTCTAAGCTAATATTGATAGTTTAGCTTCTTAACGCTAATGACTGTATTCACTAACGCTAAGGGTGATTCTAAGCTAATATTGATAGTTTAGCTTCTTAATGCTAAAGGCTGCTTTGCTAATGTTAATGGCTTAGCTTTTCAATGCTAAAGGCTGCTTGTAATGTTCATTGCTTGGCTTAGAGTTGCTTCTCAAGGCTTAAGGCTGTGATATCAAGCATCAATGGCTGATAACTGCTTGGAGTTTGCTCATGAAACTACTTGCTGTAATTGCTAACACTAACCTTGCATTCTGGCCACAAGCTTTCACATTCTGTACTAGCTAACGCTAAGCTAGCATTCTGGCCACAAGCTTTCACCTGCTGTTATAGCTAACGCTTACCTAGCATCCTGGCCATAAGCTTTCACCTACTACTCATGCTATTCTCACATCATACACCATGCGTCTGCCTTCTGAGAGAGAGAGAGAAAGGGATAGAGATATGGGGAGGGACAGAAAAAGAGTGAGAGACAGTGAGAGAGAGGTCTGATAAAGATAGATAAGAGATAGTTGTAGCCTAGTTACTTAATAATCCAGTTTCTCACTCAATTGTTTATCATTAATCCGCCATCTCGCTGGATCCCAAAGTACTGAACACCAACGGCAGTCGAAACACTGTCACGCCAACGGAAGCCCACTGACTGGCTGTATGATCATTGCATACGCAATATGCACACAATTGCGATATGTAGCCAAGTTATATTCATTTATCAGCATTGCAGTGCTACAGAATGTAGCCTACCCACAAACAGGTCACAGACCATTCCAGCAGCTGACAGGTAGCCTAATGCTATCCCTACACCATAAGAAACATGAAACCTGTAACTCACCCATTAGAAATTCACTCTAATGAGCATTCTGTTCAGCAAAGTTATTCACGATAGAACTGAAATCCAACTTCCTAGCAAAAGGTTAAAAGTTCCTCCCGGTGAGAATGGATATTGATGCTCATTGTGAATCAGCTCACATCACCATGTTACAACAGACTTTGCATTCTAGTGAGTTATAACAATGTTGATATGCGTTGTTGGTTTGATGCATGTCTAAGCTATAGGATATAACGTATGTTTCAATGATGAAGATAATCTGCAAGCAGTAGAATAATCTGCAAGTGGTAGGATAATCTGCAAGCGGTAGGATAATCTGCAAGCGGTAGGATAATCAAGATAAACTCCGTCATGCGCCTGATATGTAGGTAGATGTTTTGCGGATCGTTAAATAGTTTTCTATTGAAATGTCAACAACAGGCAAAATAATGTTGGTCCCAAGTCAGTAAACAACGTCATGCCAATGGCTGAATGTAGGCCTGCTACCAATGCCAAACTTGAAATTCCGAATATTAACAACGTAGCCTAACTCTTTGAATTTTGCACCCTGGTTAGAAAACAACTCAAAAGTAAAGTAAGGAGTAACAAGTTATTTTCCAAAAGGACTAACAATACTAACGATAAATAGACATTTGCCTACATTTAAAGAAGTTACTAGTAACTAGTAACTTGTAACTTTTTTTGAGTAACAAACCCCAACACTGGTAGTCAGCTATTCATTAGTTAGTCTCAGTGCTCTGAGTCTTAACCCCTTAATTCCGCTGATCGTAAACATCTACCTGCTGTGCCAATGGTGGCCACACCCTCTCTGCATCTTGTGTTTTACTCCACACACAGTGTAACGTTTAGCCTTCCTCTCTCAGAATGCCCACACAGTGTAACGTTTAGCGCTACTCTCTCAGAATGCCCACACAGTGTAACGTTTAGCCTTCCTCTCCAGAATGCCCACAGTGTAACGTTTACGCCACTCTCTCACCCACACGGTGTAACGTTTAGCCTTCCTCTCCAGAATGCCCACACGGTGTAACGTTTTAGATGGAATGCCCACACAGTGTAAGGTTTAGCGCTACTCTTCACCTCTTTAACTCTCTGTTCTTCTCCTTTGGCGGATGGACAATCTCTCTCCTCTCCTCCCTCTCTCCTCCCTCTCCCCACTCTCTCCCTCCCTCTTTTCCTCTCTTCCTCTCCTCCCTCTCCCTCTCCTCCCCTCTCTCCTCTCCTCCCCTCCCTCCCTCCCTCTCTCCTTCCTCTCCTCTCTCCTCCCTCCCTCTCTCAGTCGTCTCTGTGTTCGGCGTACGACGTCCTGCAGTGCCGGCTACGTCCAGTAGGGGCCGCCGTGTGCTCTGTGCTGGAGTGCGTCAGCACGGCCGAGAGAGAGGGGGAGGGAGGGAAGGAGAGGAGGGAGGATGGAGAGAGAGAGAAGGGGAGAGAAGTGGAGAGAGAGAAGACCTCTCTGGCCCCTCCCCCTACATGGCGGATCTGGGATCTGATTGGCTCCAGCTTGCTCCACCTACTCTGTCTCCTGCTTCTGTTCCTGGCCTACAGCTGGAGTGAACTCACCTAGTACACACACACACACACACACACACCTGACACACACACACACATCTAATACACACACACACACACACCTAGTACACACACATCTAATAACATCTAATACACACACACAACACACACACCTAACACACACACACACATACACGCACACACACCTAACACACACACACCACACATACACACCTAATACACACACTTACCTAATACACACACACAGCTAATAAGACAAACACAATAATAACACCTAATAATAATAATAATAATAATAACCTAATACTAATAATAATACATACCTAGTAATAATAATAATAACACACATACATACATACTCACTACTACCACCTAATAATAATAATAATCTCACAATAATAATAATCTCCCTTAGGCAATACACCTAATGCAATAATACACACACACCTAATGCACACAAACATAATACACACACACATAATACACACTAGGGCTGTAACTTTTGAAAAAACTCATTCGAACGGATATCAAATATCGAGCAATGTATTCGAATATATTTGAATATCTAGTCGTCGCAAAAAAAGAGACACACCGTATTAACAAAACGTATTAACAACGTATTAACAACGTATTGTCTGACAGTCATAAACAGTAACCTACTTAGGCTCTAGCCTGTCTGAAAAAAAAAAAACGTAATCTATATGAAGTGACATAGCCTATCACAAAATTAGGCTACATGGGAAAAAAAACAGAATCGGAACAGCAGGGCACAAACAAACAAACATAAACAGCACGGCACAAACAAACGTGACAACCTAGACAGCAGCGGGAGTAAAGCCTAGCCTATCCGAATTCATTTCTTAATGTTATTGGCTAGAAACACCAATCTATTTGATCTGGGTCAGGTGCGGCCCCTCTTTTTATTGACCACATTCCGGCACACACAGGTATTTGCACGTTAATGTTGAGAGAAGTGTGTGTGTGTGTGTGTGTGTGTGGGTATTTTTAGTATTTTGCCCCACCCTCAACGGCGCGGTTGCTGTCTGCGGGGAGAGGAGATTCAGTCATGTAGTTTTGTTGAAGCTCCTGGATACCATTAGTGTTGCGTATGGCTGAGTTGATCGATTTATACATGTCCCCAAACAAGCTTCCCACCTAAGGCCGCAGCCACACTCTTCCCTCTGTTGCGCGGTCGCCATCGGTCTCACTCTCAGCTTCCTTCAGCTCCTGAGATAAGCGTCCAATTACGTGGTGTTTCTGCCCAACCAGGCGAAAGGTGGACCAAGCGGCTGAACCGGGAGTCCAGAAGAGCGGCTTTATTGACGAGCATCCATACGGTGTTGTTTTCATTGTAGCTTTGTAGGTTTTAAATCGTCGACCATCCTGGCTAAGAATAATGGAAATAATCAAATAAATTAATCAATGATTGTATCTGAAACGAATTGTTTTGTTTTTAGCTCCTGTTATTAACTGTCATATTTCGATAGGTTATATCAATAGGCTTGGGAAATGAGGCCGTTAAGGTTAAGCATTAGCCTGTGCTAAAAGTCACACGATGTTGGACGCGGTTGTGCAGGACAGTGTGCAGTCACACGATGTTGGATGCGGTTGTGCAGGACAGTGTGCAGTCACACGATGTTGGATGCGGTTGTGCAGGACAGTGTGCAGTCACACGATGTTGGATGCGGTTGTGCAGGACAGTGTGCAGTCACGCGATGTTGGACGCCTGGCAATGCTCTGGCCGTCTGCTGCACCTCTGACTCTGCTGCCTCATTTGGATGGTAACTCGACAGGTGAGTGTGAAGATTTGATGTCGAGGATGCGTAAGTAAACGTTTTTTTGCAAAGACAGCAAACTACCCTATCTTTCATGGTTACTTTGAGTTGGGTTGGGGTTAGTTAGGATGGAGTTGGGTTCACTTTACCATCTACGGTGTAGAACCCAAAATATTTCCAGATTGAATTTCCCCTGGGGATCAATAAAGTATCTATCTATCTATCTATCTAGATGCCACTTTTTAGGGTAGTTGGGGTCGTAACTGTCCGCTCAAATCTTCCATTTTCTAAATAAAACAGTGTGGCGATAACTCGCTTGATTTGGTCATGGGCCTTCGCTAAACAGGGCGGCTATTGAGAGGGCTCTGGCTCCAGTTGTTACTGTGGCTACTGGCTATTGGCTATTATTGGCTTGATTGGGTCATGGGCCGACGCTACAATACGTTTAAAGCACCCGCTACTGGATGAGATGGCAAACAATAAAATAACAAACAAACAATCTAATCATAGACTGTAAAATACGCTACACATGGCACTTTAACAAACAATTAGTTTATTTATAGTTCGATTACGGATATTTCACGTCATGTTCGAATGCATATTCGGATATTGAATAAAAAGTAACAGCCCTAATACACACACACATCTAGCACACACACACACATAATACTGACTAACACACATACATAGTACACACACACACACCTAATACACGCAATACACACTCAGACACATACAGACAAATAAATTCTAGCACAAAACAAAACACTCAGAACACTTAACACAAACACACTTAAGACAACATATCTTTTGCTCACACACACACACACACACACACACACACACACACATTCCTAACATTGTCTTCTAGACACACACACACACACACACATTGTGATTGCTTCAGTATTAGTGGTGTTGAGTGGCATCTTATGTATTACTTATTATTATTTATTAAATTATCCCTTACTTATTTATTGTTAAAATCTTATATTTAATGTATTTATTTGTTTACTCTCAAAGGTAAGATTTAACTTTACAGTCATTAGTCATAATTTATTAATGATTTGGCGCAGAATATGACCAACCTACACACACACACATTCCTAACATTGTCTTCTAGACACACACACACACACACACTATACACACAAAACAATAAAATAACAAACAAACAATCTAATCATAGACTGTAAAATACGCTACACATGGCACTTTAACAAACGATTAGTTTATTTATAGTTCGATTACGGATATTTCACGTCATGTTCGAATGCATATTCGGATATTGAATAAAAGTAACTCTTTTGATCCCGTGAAATTTGGTCTCTGCATTTACCCCAATCCGTGAATTGAAACACACTCCAAGCACACGAGTGTACACAGTGAGGTGGAAACTTAATCCTAAGCAGTGGGCTTTAAAATTAACAGCGGTAGCTCGAGGGAGCAGTGAGGGGGATGAGTGCCTTGCTCAAAGAGCACCAGCCGTGCCTACTGGCGGTGGGGATTGGACGGCAACCCTCCAGTTACAGGTCCGAAGTGCTAACCAGTAGGCCACGGCTGCCCCACTAAGAGAGAGCACTGTGTTGGCTAGGAAACAAACCCGGGTCAACTGCTTGGAAGGCAGCTATGCTGACAACTACACCATCAACGCCACCTAGACACACACACACACACACACATCTGTGTGGTTGGCATATTCTGTATCGGTAAAGACTTGAATTCTTTCATATTTTTATGAACTATTTATATTTATATTAATTCCTCATTCACATCATGCTTATTGAGTGTGCTAGTGCATAGGCTCTTCTGCCCACACACACACACACACACACACCCTCCAAACGCACTGGCAACATATATATTATATTACACACTGACTTTCACCCACAAGATCTTCTCCCTCTCACAGACAAAGGAACACACACGCATGCATTAGTGTAAGAGTGTGTGTGTGTGTGTGTGTGTGAGAGAGAGAGAGAGAGAGATGAGGCGGGTGTGTATTGTCTGAAGGGCGTGTGTGTGTGTGTGTGTGAGATGAGGCGGGTGTGTATTGTCTGAAGGGCGTGTGTGTGTGTGTGTGTGTGTGTGTGTGAGAGGTGAGGAGGGTGTGTATTGTCTGAAGGGCGTGTGTGTGTGTGTGTGCGTGTGTGTGTGAGAGGTGAGGAGGGTGTGTATTGTCTGAAGGGCATGTGTGTGTGTGAGAGATGAGGCGGGTGTGTATTGTCTGAAGGGCGTGTGTGTGTGTGTGTGTGTGAGAGGTGAGGAGGGTGTGTATTGTCTGAAGGCGTGTGTGTGTGTGTGAGAGGTGAGGAGGGAGTGTATTGTCTGAAGGGCATGTGTGTGTGTGTGTGTGTGTGTGTGAGAGGTGAGGAGGGTGTGTATTGTCTGAAGGGCATGTGTGTGTGTGTGTGTGAGAGGTGAGGAGGGAGTGTATTGTCTGAAGGGCATGTGTGTGTGTGTGTGTGTGTGAGAAGGTGAGGAGGGTGTGTATTGTCTGAAGGGCATGTGTGTGTGTGAGAGGTGAGGAGGGAGTGTATTGTCTGAAGGGCTATCTACTGTATCACGTGTAAGAGCTGCCAGCTGCCAAACTCTTAAGCACCAGCAGGGGGCACTACTTCACTACTGAACTTCCACTCCCCCCTCTCTCTCTATCCTTTCTTTTCTTCCTTCTCTACTGAACTTCCACTCCCCCTCTCTCTCGTCCTCTCTTTTCTTCCTTCTCTTCCTTTTCTCCCTCTCTCTCCCACACCTGAGAATGGGGTGAACAAAATCAAACCAGGAAATGAAATATAAAAAGCCCCTCCCACCAGTCACCTCACAGCCAATCCCTGCCCAGGTCTTCTCATTCTCTCATCTGATTGGCCACTGGCAGTTCTGCTCCTGGCTTCTGTTGTGGTGAATTACCATGGTTACAGCAACCATTTTGTAAGAACGGATGTGCGTGTGTGAGTTTTACGAACGACGACGACGATGATGATGATGATGATGATGCTCATGGTTAATCATGATGAATATAAATAAATGAAGTTTTTTTTTGTTGTTGTTTTTATGGTAGTGTTTGTCTTCTGCGCACACACACACACACATGCACACACACACACACACACACATGCACACACACACACACACACACCTCACACACACACACACACACACAGTCGTGACTAAGTATGTTGTGTAGAATCACGCGCACACACACACACACACTGCCTGTGAGAAGAGTAGAGTGAACAGACCTCTTCTCTCACACACTATGTGAGTGTGTGATCTCTCTCTCTCTCACACACACACACATAGTAGAGGTAACAGAATGTTTGATTAGTTGAGAAGAGAATGTGTGTGTGTGTGTGCACAGAGAGTCATTAAGTGGTATGTCTTGTATAATGGAGTAAATATATCTGAAACTCACTCACTCTCTCTCTCACACACACACACAGAGCATGTTCCGATCCCCATGACTGTGGATATTGATGTGTGTGTGTTAAATAACTGGATATTGATGTGTGTGTTAAATAACTGGATATTGATGTGTGTGTGTGTGTGTGTTAAATAACTGGATATTGATGTGTGTGTGTGTTAAATAACTGGATATTGATGTGTGTGTGTGTGTTAAATAACTGGATATTGATGTGTGTGTTAAATAACTGGAGATTGATGTGTGTGTGTGTGTTAAATAACTGGATATTGATGTGTGTGTGTGTGTGTGTGTGTTAATAACTGGAGATTGATGTGTGTGTGTGTGTGTGTGTGTGTTAAATAACTGGATTGTTTAAAGTTTGTATCATCAATATTTTGTTTTATTCCCCTCCTCTCTCTCTCCTCTCTATCCTCCTCTCTGCATCTCATCTGTCTGCCCCCCTCTCTCTCTCCTCTCTATCCTCCTCTCTGCATCTCTCTCTTGTCTTGTCTCTCTGCATCTCATCTGTCTGCCCCCCCTCTCTCCTCTCTATCCTCCTCTCTGCATCTCTCTCTCTCTCTTGTCTTGTCTCTGCATCTCATCTGTCTGCCCCCCCTCTCTCTCCTCTCTATCCCTTCCCTTCTGCATTCTCTTTGTCTTGTCTCTCTCTGCATCTCATCTGTCTGCCCCCCCTCTCTCTCTCCTCTCTATCCTCCTCTCTGCATCTCTCTCTTGTCTTGTCTCTCTGCATCTCATCTGTCTGCCCCCCCTCTCTCTCTCCTCTCTATCCTCCTCTCTCTGCATCTCTCTTGTCTTGTCTCTCTCTGCATCTCATCTGTCTGCCCCTCTCTCTCCTCTCTATCCTCCTCTCTCTGCATCTCTCTTGTCTTGTCTCTGCATCTCATCTGTCTGCCTCCTCTCTCTCTCCTCTCATCCTCCTCTGCATCTCTTGTCTTGTCTCTCTGCATCTCATCTGTCTGCCCCTCTCTCTCTCCTCTATCCTCCTCTCTCTGCATCTCTTGTCTTGTCTCTCTCTGCATCTCATCTGTCTGCCCCCTCTCTCTCCTCTCTATCCTCCTCTGCATCTCTCTTGTCTTGTCTCTCTGCATCTCATCTGTCTGCCCCTCTCTCTCTCCCCCCTCTCTCTCCTCTCTCTCTCTCTCTTGTCTTGTCTCTCTCTGCATCTCATCTGTCTGCCCCCCCTCTCTCTCCTCTCTATCCTCCTCTCTGCATCTCTCTCTTGTCTTGTCTCTCTGCATCTCATCTGCCCCCCCTCTCTCTCTCCTCTCTATCCTCCTCTCTGCATCTCTCTCTTGTCTTGTCTCTCTGCATCTCATCTGTCTGCCCCTCTCTCTCTCCTCTCTCTATCCTCCTCTGCATCTCTCTCTTGTCTTGTCTCTCTGCATCTCATCTGTCTGCCCCCCCTCTCTCTCTCCTCTCTATCCTCCTCTCTGCATCTCTCTCTTGTCTTGTCTCTCTGCATCTCATCTGTCTGCCCCCCCTCTCTCTCTCCTCTCTATCCTCCTCTGCATCTCTCTTGTCTTGTCTCTCTGCATCTCATCCTGTCTGCCCCCCCTCTCTCTCTCCTCTCTATCCTCCTCTCTGCATCTCTCTCTTGTCTTGTCTCTCTGCATCTCATCTGTCTGCCCCCCCTCTCTCTCTCCTCTCTATCCTCCTCTCTGCATCTCTCTCTTGTCTTGTCTCTCTGCATCTCATCTGTCTGCCCCCCTCTCTCTCTCCTCTCTATCCTCCTCTCTGCATCTCTCTCTTGTCTTGTCTCTCTGCATCTCATCTGTCTGCACCCCTTCTCTCCTCTCTATCCTTCTCCCTCCCCTCTCTCTCCCCCTTCTCTCTCCCCCCCTCTCTCTCTCCTCTCTATCCTCCTCTCTGCATCTCTCTCTTGTCTTGTCTCTCTGCATCTCATCTGTCTGCCCCCCCTCTCTCTCTCCTCTCTATCCTCCTCTCTGCATCTCTCTCTTGTCTTGTCTCTCTGCATCTCATCTGTCTGCACCCCCTCTCTCTCTCCTCTCTATCCTTCTCTCTCTATCCTTCCCCCCCTCTATCCTTCTCTCCTCTCTATCCTTCTCCCTCCCTCTCTCTCCCCCCCCTCTCTCCTTCTCTCCCCCCTCTCTCTCTCCTCTCTATCCTTCTCTCTCTATCCTTCCCCCCCTCTATCCTTCTCTCCCCCCTCCCTCTCTCTCTCCTTCTCTCCGTCTCTCTATCCCCCTCTCTCTCTCAGGTGCAGTTGTGTCTTCCTCATCATGTGCTGGAGGAGAGGGGGGGGTTAAAAGTGTGTGTGACAGTGCAGGCCCTTGTGGACACTGCAGAAACACACACAGACACACACACCTGCATATAAGGCAAGGCTTTTACACACCTGCACACACACACACACACACACACACACACACACACACACACACACACATCTGCATATAGGGCAAGTCTTTTCACACACACACACACACACACACACCCACACACACACAAGTTTGACAAGTCAAATCTCAAACACACATATGCCAGTCCAGTGGACACACACACACCTGGGTTCACTTTGCCACACAGACACACACCTGGGTTCGCTTTACCACACAGAGACATGCACACACACACCTGGGTTGACTGCCACACACATGCGAGCTATTTCTTCATCTCTGATTGGACGGGAGGCATTCTATGAGTCATCACGAGTGGCCATATGTGGAGTGGAGGATGAAGAGAAAGAACGATAGAACACACAGAAAACACACTTTTGTATCTTAAAACTAAATGAGTTGGAAACACAGAAAACACACTTTTGTATTTTAAAAACTAAATGAGTTGCTAATGGAACTGTTGTATAAAAGCAATATGACACTCGTGGTGGTGGTGAAGGATATCCACACGGCTCTAACACACTCGTGGTGGTGAAGGATATTCACACGGCTGTGCAGTACAGCTGTACCGATATCCTTCACCATCCCCACCACCACTCGTGTCATATTGCTTAAGTATACACATAAATAGGGCTGTCAAAATAACTGATTAATTTCAATTAATTAATTTGAGAAAAAATAAATGATTAAAAAAAAATTAGTGCAGATTAATCGGTCCATTGTGACCTTTGACCCCGAGCCATTCTAGCCAGTAAAAATTTGACCCGAAATGAAGGAGAGAGAAGAAAACGTGCTGCCTGGATCATTGATTGGAACATTTACTTTTAAAAACGCCTGATGGTGTTGATAAAAAATAAAGTGTTGATTAAAATAAAGTCCTCTGCAATGTCTGCAGCAAGGAATTTGCATATCACCAGAGTTCATCAACTCTATAGTCCCATATCAATGCAAAGAAATAAGTGTTGACATTGAGGGGAGTGTTAATTTATTTTCAATGTGTCCCCTAGGTTATATCTGTGGCCTGAAATGCCTTGTATGTGAAAAAAAACTTCTTCCCAAGCACTGCTGAATTTATTTCCTCAGCATATTAGGTCATATCATAGATTATTATGGCAACAGTGAAAATAATAATGAAAGAGTTTTTGAACTTAAATGTCACTAATGCTGATTATTCAATTATTCATTTGAATTTAAATATTTAAAATACTTTCACAGCAAAAATTATATATGCGATTAATTAATCACAGAGTATGTAATTAATTAGATTATTTTTTTTAATCGATTGACAGCCCTACACATAAACACACACACACGCACACTTTGCTTTGCCAGACTCAAGGGATTCGCCTTGTTGTTTAACATTTAGTATACATACACAGCACTCGAGTTGAGGGGGGATGGCCTCCCCCTTTGAAATGAAGATGGTCAAAATCATCCCCCATTTGAAATAAAGATGGTCAAAATCATCCCCCTTCTAAAACGGCCATCCCCCCTTCCCATCCCCTGATATTTTATCAATGAACGTGGAAATATTACCACTATTTCAACATTTAGCTTTTGCGAATATTGAATAGGCTAAAATGCTGTCGGCGAGGGGAACATGCACATATAATGACACGGCCAGGATTGGAAATTCGTTGCCCCTTGCGTTGATCGTGATGCCCCTTTGAAAATCGAAGCTTCACAGGCAACTGTGGCCTTGGTGCCCCCTTCATTCAATATTCTGCTTTGCGTCCGACTAATACTGTTTTTTATCTTAGCATTCACAGCGCAAATTAATTTAGTCTTTTACACAGTGCAGAGGAGAAAGTGACAGCACACGGCAAGAAAGTGCGTCCAAATTCGCCCATTTAGCCGCTAGTTGCTGTGGTAAATGGTTCGCAAGAAAGGTAACTTTAAATTGAATCATATTATACTACATACAGTTCTACGGAAGCGTATTGCTGCCACACTAAAATAAATAAAAAGGCTCAGTATCAATAATTACGTGAAAAGTTTCAATATCTTGAAGTATTCAATATAGTAACAATATCTTTTTCATGTTTTAACAAGATATGCATCACGTTATTACATGAAATTATCACGTTATTTCATGATAATGATATTTTCACGTTATAACTGAAACGTGACGTGAAAATATGTTATTTCAAGATATGATTTTTTCCACGTTTTTACAAGATATTTATCACGTTTTTACATGAAATTATCATGTTATTTCAAGATAACGAAACTAAACGAAACGAGGCTACAAGAGCTCATGGCTGGCATAAATGATAACTAGTCGTATCTATGAACTTGCACCCTGACTGCTATTACACAGTGCTGCTTGATGAGTGTTTATTTTTGTGCATGTGTGTGTAGGCTACGTTATTATTGTGGTCTCTTCCCAGCTGACTGAGGAGCAGCCGAAGAGGGATGTGTGTGTATCGGCAGAGAGCCGCTTTATTAACGTGATAAATATCTTGTTAAACCGTGAAAAAGATATTGAGTTGAGACTGAACGTGAGGTTTGAGCATAGCCAACATGTCTGTTTTTGGTTGTACGTTCGTTTCATAAATGAGGGCCATTGACTCCAACTTATCAACTTTAAACGCGTGGTCACAGAGTCAAACTCAAAACACACGTGTGTGTGCACACACCCAACCCTACTACACATTCCAAGTGCACAAATTAAACACACACACATTCTCTTTAAGACGTGTGTGTGTGTGTGTGTGTGTATATTTCAACACAACTTTTTTACAGTATTTTATCTCTTCACCTGTATGTAAAATTTCTATGATTCCTCTGTAAAGTTTATATAAGGCCTGCATGTAAAGTGTATATGAATCCTGTGTAAAGTTTGTATGATCTGTCTATAAAGTTTCTATGATTCCACTGTGAAGTTTATATTGTCGATGTAAGTGCAAAGTTAATATATCTCACATGAAGCAAAAGCCTGAAAACGTGTGTGTGTGTTTTTCTGTGTGTGTCTTTGTTATTCATTCTTCTTCAGTAAACAAATGAGTCAGAAACAGTAAACAAATGACAGTCAGAAACAGTAGACCACATTAAGTTTACCATGTTTATTGGTCAAAATAAGCTCTCAGGTGATTGGCTGACATGAGTTCTATAAACACAGACAACATCATCTTAACTCCACGCAGCCGGCTGCAATAGGCTCATTCCTGAAGACAGCTGATGTGATTGGACAAAGACCTGCCAATCAGGGAGGGAGGGGGCGGCTTGATGTGCGAGAGCCTGCACAGATGTCTTCTGAAGGCACAGAGGCTGGAGAAGGATGTATGTGTGTGTGTGTGCATGTGTGTGTGTGTGTTTAAGCATTCAGGTACTTGGCGTGGTGCTTGATGTGGTCATTGATGAAGGAAAACACGAAGTAGTAGCTGTGGTCATAGCCCTGCAGGTGGAACACACACACACACACACACACACACACTGGTCATAGCCCTGCAGGAGGAACACACACACACACACTTTATTTGAATTTAAATCCACAAATGTAATCACATTCCCCAACATAAGAGATTCAGGTGAGATGGAGCGCACACACACACACACACACACTCACTCTAACCAGGTGTATTTCTTGGCCAGGGCTCACTTGGGAAAGACAACTCTGTCTCAATGTGACTGCTCTGGTTAAATAAGGGACAAATGATCGATCTATAAATTACATGACCATGTCTGTCTGTGCACGTGGTATGTTTGTTAGCGCTATCTGTAGAATTGTTCCTCAGACTAATTTCAGACTTGGCAGGTGTCTTGCTACGGGCACGAGTAAGTGCAGTCCCAAGTTTGATGTTGATTGAGAAATGCATGAATAGATCGTTAAATATATCGATAAAAGAAGCACACATTGGCTTTTGGACCAAAGACCAGAGACCACGCCCCCTCACAGCACCAGAAACCACGCCCCCTCACAACACACAGATCACGCCCCTCACAGCACAAAGACCACGCCCCCTCTCACACAGCACAGCATCAGAAACCACGCCCCCTCACAACACAGGGCCAGAGACCACGCCCCCTCTCACAGAATAGTACAGCACCAGAGACCACGCCTCCTCTCACAGCACAGCAGAGACCACGCCTCCTCTCATAGCACAGCATAATAGACCATGCCCCCTCTCACAGCACAGGGCCAGAGAGGGAGGGGCTAAGCGGAGCTTTGGCAGCACAGAATCAACACGGATTAGAGCGTTGAGCCCGACCCGGCCCGACACATTACCTGTAATTATGAGCCCCATTTAAACCAGACATTTTGCAGCAAAACGCATTTCTCGGTTAGGGCTTGCCTCGCTCTCAGGGCTATGCTTGGAGAAGTGACTAAAGAGGACATTGAAGGCTGACTATCATTATTTCTGCCATGGCAAGCCTGCTTCATGTGTCTGTTCATTGTCAAAGTTTTTTTGCTGTCATAGGTGAACATCGTGCGCACTTAATGCACGCAACAAAGCATACCTGACAAATGCATACAGCACCTCAACAAAGCATACCTGACAAATGCATACAGCACCTCAACAAAGCATACCTGACAAATGCATACAGCACCTCAGCACAGCAGGCTACACAATACAGCACAGCAGTGAGCTACACAATACAGCACAGCAGGCTAGACAATACAGCACAGCAGTGAGCTACACAATACAGCACAGCAGTGAGCTGCACAATACAGCACAGCAGGCTACACAATACAGCACAGCAGTGAGCTACACAATACAGCACAGCAGTGAGCTACACAATACAGCACAGCAGTGAGCTACACAATACAGCACAGCAGTGCAGTGCTGCACAATACAGCACAGCAGGCCCGGCAGTGGGATCGTGAGCTACACAATACAGCACAGCAGTGAGCTACACAATACAGCACAGCAGGCTACACAATACAGCACAGCAGTGAGCTGCACAATACAGACAGCACAGCAGGCTGCACAATACACAGCAGGTTACATTAACAATAGACAGCTAGCAGTGAGCTACACAATACAGCACAGCAGGGCTACACAATACAGCACAGCAGTGAGCTCCACAATACAGCACACAGGCTACACAATACAGCACAGCAGTGAGCTGCACAATACAGCACAGCAGGCTACACAATACAGCACAAACAGGCTACACAATACAGCACAGCAGGTGCACAGCAGCAGGCCCGGGTGGGATGTGTGAGCTACACAATACAGCACAGCAGGCCCAGTGTGATGCGGCAAGGGAGGAGAAGCTGCGATGACATGACACATCACAAATGACATTTTGGAACTTTGTAGCCGAACTTGTATAACTTTGTTGTTACTTAGGCCTACTTTGTACAGTACCCTCCAGAATTATTGGCACCTCTGCTAAAGTTAACTAAAAACCGGTATAAAAAAGAATCTGTTGGTGATTTATTGTAATCTCACAATGAAAAAAATTAGGAAAACATACACAAACACACACACACACATACACACACACACACACACGTACACAGACACACACACACGCGCACACACGCGCACACACAAACACACACCTGCTGCAGTCTGAAGACCACAGGGATGTTCTTCTGGGAGCACACACACACACACACACACACACACACACACACACACACACCTGCTGCAGTCTGAAGACCACTGGGATGTTCTTCTGAGAGCAGGCGGCGATGAGGTTGTCGGGCAGCAGCTGGCTGGCAGACAGGAACTGGTCATCGCGCCCCTGGTCAATCAGGATGTCCAGCGGCGGGCCCGCGTAGGATGCAGCCAATACCGTTGCATCGTACGCCTGACGGACATGACAGAACACAACTGTGTTATGTTAATTGCAAGGATTCCCACACGAACGTCTTAAAATGACAGGCACTCAATTAGACATACACTTACTGAACTTTATTGAATGCTACCTCTGACTAAGAATGCATTACTTTGCACTTGCATAGTCTTTTTTTTTGGAATCTTAAGATAATAAACATATATTGCAATGTTAAAGAATTCATGTTTTTCATTCAGATATGTAAATAAACATGTATAAATTGCTATTAGTGAATTAATGGGGAGATAATCAAATCAAAATCTAATCGGACTGAAAAAAAATGAATCGCTAGGGATTAATCGATGCATCGAAAATAATAATCCCATCCCAGCCCTAGACACACACACACAACCATGCCTCCCAGTCATGGGAGGCATGGTTGTGTGTCTATGAACTTGCACCCTGACTGCTATTACACAGTGCTGCTTGATGAGTGTTTATTTTTGTGCATGTGTGTGTAGGCTACGTGTGTGTGTGGTCTCTTCCCAGCTGACTGAGGAGCAGCGAAGAGGGATGTGTGTGTATCGGCAGAGAGCCGCTTTATTAACGTGATAAATATCTTGTTAAACCGTGAAAAAGATATTGAGTTGAGACTGAACGTGAGGTTTGAGCATAGCCAACATGTCTGTTTTTTTGGTTGTAATGCCTGTTTTACATAAATGAGGGCCATTGACTCCAACTTATCAACTTTAAACGCGTGGTCACAGAGTCAAACTCAAAACACACGTGTGTGTGCACACACCAACCCTACTACACATTCCAAGTGCACAAATTAAACACACACACATTCTCTTTAAGACGTGTGTGTGTGTGTGTGTGTGTGTATATTTCAACACAACTTTTTACAGTATTTTTATCTTCACCTGTATGTAAAATTTCTATGATTCCTCTGTAAAGTTTATATAAGGCTCCGTATGTAAAGTGTATATGAATCCTGTAAAGTTTGTATGATCTGTCTATAAAGTTTCTATGATTCCACTGTGAAGTTTATATTGTCGATGTAAGTGCAAAGTTAATATATCTCACATGAAGCAAAAAGCCTTGAAAACGTGTGTGTGTTTTTCTGTGTGTGTCTTGTTATTCATTCTTCTTCAGTAAACAAATGAGTCAGAAACAGTAAACAAATGACAGTCAGGAAACAGTAGACCACATTAAGCTTTACCATGTTTATTGGTCAAAATAAGCTCTCAGGTGATTGGCCCGACATGAGTTCTATAAACACAGACAACACTATCTTAACTCCACGCAGCCGGGCTGCAATAGGCTCATTCCTGAAGATTAGCTGATGTGATTGGACAAAGACCTGCCAATCAGGGAGGAGGGGCTTGATGTGCGAGCCTGCACAGATGTCTTCTGAAGGCACAGAGGCTGGAGA